>NC_034422.1:7104017-7137270 GCF_002078875.1 Numida meleagris
CAGTGCCCGACCCCCGCGCTCCCGTTGCGGTTCCCCGGAACGGCGGCGGCCCCGGAGCCGGGTGGTTGTGTTCGGTTTGTCTGTCCGCGTCGGGCTGTCTGCGGAGGGAGCTTTCGGACGTGCGCACGTGTATATAGGGTGTAGATAGGGTGTGTATAGGTGGCCGTGGGTGCGAAGCTCTCAGGGCAGGAGCTCGGCCTTTGCCTGGGACCCACTCGCGCTGATTTTGTGGCATTCGCCAGCTCTGCGCCTCTCCGTGCCCCTGCGGCGGGGCTGTGCCGTGCTGGAGAGCGAAGCATCCCGGTGATATCTGCCCCCCAACCCCCACCCCCCGAGCGCCTTTCTCCCTATGCAGGTGGGAGCTGCCTCCCCCTTTTTTCCAGCGAAACTTTCAGCACTGGGGCCTCCCCCTGGCGGTGTGGGGGTCAGGCACCCCACAAGCGGCCCCACACGGGGGCTTCCCGTGACCTTGCGTGGAGCAGGGGGGTGAGCAATGCTCCCTGCGTGGATCCCAGGGCTCTGTGCCCGTTTGTAGGTCAGCACGGGCTGCACGATGGGCCCCGCTGCAGCCGAGCGCGGTGTGAAAAATCGAAGCGGCTCCGCGTGGGGATTGAGCCCGAGGATGGAGCGGGGAGAAACCCATGGTGCCTGCATTGGGGACCATCCCGTTGGCCCGTCCTGGCTGAGCGAGGACGAGCTGGCATCGCTCGGTGCCGGATTTTAATTGCAACCTTTGGATGAAGGTTCCTGGCTCCCGTGACCCCGCGGTGGTGGCCGTGTCCCCGTGCTGTCCCCGTTAGTGCTGCCCGCTGGGCACCGCGGTTCGGTTCTGTCTGCAGCAGGTGCCCACGGCTTGCTGACAGAGCTGGGCGTCAAAGTCACAGCCCCAGGTGACCCGACCTTGGCACGACGTGCTGTGCCCACACCCAGTGCCTGGTGGGTACCAGGGGTGGGGTCGTCGTGGTGGGATGCTCGTGGTGCCCGCGGTGGGATGCTCGTGGTGGGATCCTCGCTGTGCCCACGGCTGCGTTAGGGCCTCGCCGTGCCCCTTCCCACCACCGTGCCCCAGGGCTGCCCAGCTCAGATCCGTGGGGCCGAGCACCCCGAGCCCCCCCAGCTCTAGGGGTGCCCATTGCGGGGGTGGTCACAGCTCCGGGACCCCCAGCCCCGCTCTGTGCGTGTCCGTCTGCGTCGGGCGCATGCATGCATGCAAGAATAAGACGTTGCTTCTTTCTCTTCTTCTTCTGCCTGCGCATTCCTCAAAAAGCTAATATTCATGAAAGGTAATTCAATCAAACCGCGATGCCTATCAGCTAATGCAGCAAAGCTGGCGCAGGGGTGAGAATGGGAGCCAGGAACACAAAAGCCCTGTTTTATTACCTCCTGCTTGCCTGAGAATTGCTTTTCTCCCTCGAGTGAGCCGGCTAAAGCTGGCTTTATTATGTTAACCTATTTGCGTGTCAAGAGCTATTGTGCCTCTCTTTATCTGTGTTTGTATTTGCTCGATGCAGGGAATAAAAGGACGAGGCGAAAATGGATGGCTGGTCAGTGCTTTGCACTCTGGGGGCACTGATTGGTTGCTAAGTGATTTGCATCCCCGGTAATCGCTTTTATCTCGGAAGGATGTCGTGTATAATTATAAGCCTACTGACATCTTTTGAAATCTGCCTAATGGGTGTTTTTAATTTACATGGGAAGCAGGGGCTATTTGTGTTGCTCTGATTACAGGTTGTGCGAGCGTGCGGTTGGAAATACAGATATTTCCCCAGACGTGGGGGAGCGCGGGGCTGGGATTGGGGCCGGTCCTGGTCCGGGGATGGACAGAAGCGCACCGATCCCTACGGTGTGTCTTTGGGGCTCCATCCAAGCTGGCTGCAGCCACGCACCTTTCCCATGTCCCATGGAATGAACCCAGAGGTGAGCCCTGGGCCTGGTGCAGGCCGTGCTCCTGACATCCAATCACCCCGACACCGCTGGGACTGGTGAAACCCGTGCTCCCCTCTTGGTTTGCAATTCCAGGGAGCCCCGATGGCTGCAGCGCTGGGATGGGGTGTCAATGTTTAACTGGTGTCCACGTGCAGCCAAGCTCTGCTGGACGCTGCCACGTCCCCGTGAGAGCTGCACCCGGTGCGTTCACACGCCGCAATGGGGCTGCTGGGTTGGATATTAGGAACAATTCCTTCTCCCAAAGAGCGGTCAGGCACTGGCACAGGCTGCCCAGGGACGTGGTGGGGTCACCGTCCCAGGAGGTGTTCAAGGAACACGGAGATGTGGCACTGAAAGAAGCGGTCAGTGGGCACGGCGGGGATGGGTTGCGGTTGGGCTTGGGGATCTTAGAGGTCTTCTCTGCGTTGGGGACATGGCAGACTGGGGACACAGAGGGCTGGGGACACAGTGCCTTCCCACGCCCAGACACGCCGGGTGGGAGGCGACTGGTGATTCCGCTCCCAGCAGCCCGCCGTGGCGTGACGACAGCTCGGTAATTAATTTCTCCCGTTGGATGAGGTCAGGGCAGTGCCTGGTGAGATGCGGGGCGCATCGCAGGGCTCGCTCGTCCTTTGTCCCCATCCTGGCGGAGGCACGGGGTGGCTGGGGACAGCTTGAAGAGTGGTGGCAGGAGGGCGACTGGGGACAGCGGGTGCCGTGTGGGGGCATGGGGCAGGGTGCTGGCGAGCACCCCGGGGTGCTGCGCCCCGCTACCGCCCGCAGCCCCGGCCCCGAGCGCGGCACCGGCGCTGCTATTTATGGCTGCCTGTAAACAAACTCCCAATGAAAGAAAGTTAATGACCTGAGACTGACAAGAGCCTGCTGGGAATTTTTATAGCCCCTGGGACTCCTTTTGCTAAAGAGAGAACAGAGCAGCATTTTCACCCCAAACTGCAAGTGCGCCTCATCCCACACGCTGCAGCAGGGTGGCCCCGTGAGCCCACCGCAGGGTTGGGGTGAGAAGGGGCACATCACTGTGCTGGCACTGGGTGCCCTGCCCCCATGCATAAGGCTGGAGCACACGGCCCCTCATCCTGGTGAGGGGATGCTCCAGCCCTGCACCATCTGCCTTCTGTGGGTCATTCGGTCGTGCTGCGGGCAGGAGCGAGGGCTGGCTTACCACCAGCAATAACCAAATGCGAATAAAGCCTTAATACCCTGCAGCGGAGAGATTTAGCTGCTGGAGATAAATATTCATACTGCTCACGGAAGGGAGAGAACCCAAGTTTGGCTTTGCAAAGAGAAATCAGCAGCATCTGCATGGGCTGCCCCAGAAAGGGGCATGGGGCTGGCTCCATGCTGAGCTCAGCACAGGGGCTGTGCATTGCATTTGTGCTTCGGTTTTTCTCCCCCGTGCTGATGTGGCCATATGGGGACAGGGATGCAGGGGACATCCTGGTGCACCGGCACAACCTGGTGCTAAGCCCCCTCTGCTCCTGATGCTGCTCCTGCTGCCGTTCCTGCTGGGCTGTGGCCACGATCACACCAGGGTTCAGGTTAAAAAATGCCATCCTACAAGCAGCTTGGGTTTCCCTTTGGGAAGAAAAAGCCAAAAAGCATCAGTGAGCAGGAGCAGGCGAAGCGCTCCCCAGCCACGTGCTCTGATTCTCCCAGCTCGGACTGGGTGGAAGCAGTAGTTTTTCAGTAGCCCTAATGCTTGGGGATATGAGAGATTAAGGTTAGTGACCATTTTTTAACTCAATAAAGGGAAAGACAAGCTGGAGTCTGCAGTCCAGAGATATAATTAGTTCGCAGCAGTGGTGCTTTCTTGATTTAGCTTCAGAGAGCAGAACAAGACAAGGATGTTATACCCAATTAGCAATAACATACAGTCTGAGCCGCGCTAGGTGAGATAACAAGCCATTTTTATAGCTCTTCTTTACGGACTTTTTGGGGGGAAGGAAAGGAGGAGGGGCTCATGCCTTGATTTCTTTTCATTTGGGAACCATTGAGGGATGCTGGAATTCCCGGAGCCTGGCAACGCGTTGGCCAACGCAGGTGATAAAACATCTGGCACGGCCGAGAGCTGTGGCCATCCCCATGGGCTGCATGGGTACGTGGGGATGTGGGGCTGGGCAGGACCTGGCCCGGTGGATGGTGACATTGGGACCGCGTCTCACTGCGCCCGTTAATGACACGCCGAAAGCAGCCCTACTTTGTCATGGCAGCCCTGGGTTTTACGAGGGAACGGCCAATAAAGCAAGGGCCGTGCACGCGCGGTGAATATTTCCTATCTGCTCGTAGTGGGGTTTATGGGGTGTGAACCTGCAGAGCTACAGGGCACAGGGCAGGGGACATCGTTGTCACCTGCAACCATGTCCCCTGCACTGCGCTGGGGGACACCTGGATGCCTGTGCCCTATGGCTCTGTGCTCACGGGGTTGATCGATGCCCGTGATTCAGTGATTTATCTTTTTTTCCCACTGTGCAAACCTGAATATGTTGGGGCTTGGGGGGGGTCCTGCAAGTCATGGCCATGCACTGAGCCTCCTCTTGCCAGCACAGGGCATCGCGAAGGACATCCAACAAACCACCCAGCCCAGCAAAGAGCAGCTGATGAAAACTTAGATTAGGTTTAATTAGTCAGCTTTTAATAACAGGCTCCGGGATGGAGGTTGTTGGCACGCTGCTTTCCCATCTCTACCATGCACCCCCTCCCCCAGCCCACCCTGCTCCTGCCCCAGGTCAGGATGTGGGGCAGCCCCAAGGCACGCAGCCCATAGGGACGGGGACAGCCCGACGCAGCCGCTCCCCGCGCCGCTGCCGCACCGCAATGATCATCAGCGCTCGTCGTAATCATTAAGACTATTAGAAAGAAACGTTCGCTTGAAGCTAATGTCAGACTTTCTGTTCTGCTTTGCAAACGCGCACAATTAATGCCAATCAGCTGCGGGAGGAAGCCAACTCGCAATCATGTCTGCTTCATCTCGGCTGTCAGCTGTTGCCATTCCGTGTTGTACATTTTCATACAATTGCTATAAACATAAAAGGGAAACTCCGCGTTCTTCGGAGGGCTCGTGTATTGTTCTGTGTTCATTTTAATTACTTTGCATTCAGCGGCTCATCTGGCCTCGCGGAATAGGCAGGAGAAAGTAGGTCTTTGTAAAACAAATATATAAATCTTGATAGATGCCTTATTTTCCTATTCAGCGGTTGCGCTGCATTATCTACGGCTAAATAAGAGAAGCCTGTTTAATTTCTTGTTGACGGGAGCCGTTCTGCTCCCCCTGGGGAAGGCGCATGGGCAGAGCAGGGGAGGGGGGGGAAGAGCCGGAATGACTTGACCGGATGGTGGTATAATCCTCGTTACAAAAGTACACATCAATTATAAGAATTCCTACAGTAATCTCAGAAATCTATCTTTTCTGCTGAACCAGCTCATTAAAGAGCGCCATTCATTTCCATCTCTCCGGGTGAGAAAGGTTTAAATCCCCAGAGCTTTGTGTTACAAAATAGACTTAGGGTGACGGACTCTTTTTCGATATTAAAAGAAAGAAGTTGATTTTTCTTTTTTTTGGTGGGTTTTTTTTTTTTTTTTTTCCCCTCTTCCTTCCTTCCCCCCCCAGCCTCGCGGCGCAGACGAAGCATAACTTAATTAGGCGAGGGCGGCGGGCGCAGGGGGCTGCCGAGCCCACGCCGTGAATGGCCTCCATCTGCCGGGCGCGGGGCGGCCTCAATGAGCCTTTGACGGCCCCGTGCTGAAAGGAGCTGCGCCGGGGGTCGGTCCATGGCCACCCCACAACCCCAGCACAGAGCCCCTTTGTGTGCGTGGGGACGCGGGGACGGCCGGGCCGGGGTCGTGCGGAGGGTGCGGGGCGGCGGGCGCGCTGCCGCCGGGGCTCTGTGCAAACACGTTAATTTGTTTTCTTTCTTGCCTTGCCTTTCAGGGTAATTGGTTGCATTTGAAGCCTTTGTGAAAGCCTTTGATTATAGTAATTTCGGCAGCGCGATCTACCCTGAATTCCTTCCTTGGATTCTTTCACAGCTCCGCTGCCGCTCGGGGCTGTGGCGGTGACGCGCGCCTGCCCTGCGTGCGGTGCTGCCGACGCGGCGGCCTTGTGTGGCCGGGGGCTCTGGGTACAGCCATGGAACCATCACTGCTGGGCCTTGGGTACGGGATGGGTACAGGCTTGGTGGGCCTTGGGTTGGGACAGGTGCTGGGCTTGCTGGTCATGGGCGCTGGGCCTGCCAGGCCTCGGCTGCACGCTGCCCCAGATCCTTGTGTGGCCGCCCACGTCCCGTCAGGATGCTTTCGGGTTCTGTAGGGCTTTGTGGCCTGCTTGCTGCTGCGTCCTTAGCTGGAGTGCTGCTGGACAGTGAGGTTTTGTTTCTAATGGGAAATGAAGGAAAGTTCTGCTCTGTTGGTGGGTGCTGACGTTTCGTTCCTATCCCACGTCGTGACTGTCCCCGTGCTCCTCCCCATCCCCAGCTGCACTGGGGCCGCTCATTCCCCGCGCCGCCGGTGTGGGCGTCTCTCCCGAGCTGCCCAGAGCTAAGCCCCGCTAATCCGGCACATGCTGCCTGCAGGTGTCCTTGGCAGCTCCCCACAGACTGGAGACCTCCCGGGACCTGGCAGTGGGCGGGTGACCACGACGGAGCTGGGGACATGGAATGGCACAGCCAAGGGTGCCGTCGGTGGGAGCATTCCCCAGGACATGGCTGTGGGAGAAAGCTATGGAGCCCAGCATCCCTGTGTGCTGAGCTGGGGACCCTGTGAGCCACGAAGCCACGTGTCCCATCCGCACCGCGGCCCTGGTGCCATCCCAGCCCCGCAGCTCCCAGCTCTGGGATGCTCCTGGCTCCATCAGGGCCACGGACAGCACAGGGGCCGCTCTGCTTTCCAGAATCATCATTAACCTGTTAGGGAGAGCTGTTCCCGCTCACGGCGAAAATAGATCTTTAATCTCTGCCCAAAATAGCTCATTTGATGAGAGGCCTTCTTAAAGCTGACACATAAATTTAACCAGGCCGCCCTAGCCCTTCGCAAGGATGTCTGCAAATGCTCAATAGCACTTGAATTGTTTTTTTTAATTCCATTGTTACGTACGCATCCGATCCCTTATTTCTTCCATCAGATCATTTGTAACAGTCAGGAGGCAATTTACTTCTGTCCTCTGATTCAATTTGCGCTTTGTGCTCCCGCAGCCATTCGGCTCGCAGGGTCATCACGGCTTTTGTGGCCCTGCATGCAAGCAGAAGGCTATTTGGTGGTTTTTATGTTCTTTTTTTTTTCCACGTCGGCTTGCTGCCTGCATGGGTCCCACTCCGCGGCCTGCTAGGGCAGAGGATGCTCAGAGCTCCCTCTCATCTCCCTGCTGCTGGAACACTCGGGTGCTTGTTGCTGCTGGCACGATGTGACACTGGGGACAGGCGGTGCCAGCCTGGCTGCGCTGCTGCCCCATCCCAGCAGCTGCCTGGGGCTCTGTTGGGATGAAGCTGCATTGTTACAGTCCCCATCCCCACATCCTTCTGTCCCCATGCCTGTCAGTCCCCACCTCCTTGCTGGTCCCTTGGGTTGTTTGTAGTCAGCTTGTGGCTTGGAGACTCTTAAAGAGGAGAGGGTAGGGAAATGGCAGCAAGTTGTTTCCTCTGTAGGGAAAGGCAGGTGCCGGGCACGCCATGTGTAGAGATGCTCATCGTGTCAAACAAGCAGCCTTGCTCTGAGCAGGCACTGAGGCCACGTGCCCATCCTCACTTCCCCATGCAGGAACCATCCTGTCCCCATGCAGGGCACGCTGGGCAGCAGCCGATGCTTCTCCTCTGCATGGCACTCTTTGCCTTCAGTCTCCAATCTCCCATGTGATGGAGCAGTTTGGAGGAGCACGTGTGCCTGGTTGGTTTCGGGTTGTGGCTCCGAACCCAAAGCTTGAGGGCTGCAGCTCTGCTCCTCGCACGCCAGGGTCCCAGCCATGTGCCCCGCTGCTCACACATTCCCACAGAGCACCGTGCTGCTGTGCACCCCGCACCCCAACCCGGCCCCGAGCAGCGCAATAATCACTTTCGGCATCATTATCCGCCACAAACCCCGGCTTCCAATTTTAATCAGAGGAGCTGGTGTCGCTTTAAGATCTGCGGGTTTTAAAGATCACAAGAGGGGTTAGAGAAAATTACCCTTGACTCTTACATGCTAATGTAATCTCTAACCAGATCTGCAGCACTGCAGCTAAAATTGCTTTTTAGATTAACATTTAATTATTAACAGGGCCCCCTGAAAGGCCCGGGGCTGGAGCGCAGAGGGGAGCGGGGCGCGCGGTTCAGCCGGCCCCGGTGGAGACGTTTGCCGTGCGGAGGGGAAGGTCGCGGGCGGCCGGCAGCGGCGCGCCGTGCTTTATTGCAGCCCTGGGCAAGGTGTCGTCAAACTTTCTTTTTTATTTTATCTCACGCTCCCCGTGATTTACCGCGGGGTGACCTTTCCTGCGCTCACTCATCCCCGCTCCGAGCTGTCGGCATCGCGTGCCGCGTCCTCCTCCTGCCCCGTTCCCACTGCCCCGTGTGGCTCACTTGCAAGGACTCGTGGCATCCCCGTTCCTCCCCTCTCCGTCTCCCCTAAATTCCCTTTGTGTGGTTTTTATCCCCGTTGCCCAGCCAGGCTGTGTGCTGGGGACGTGGCGCACGCTCAGCTTCGTTAGCGCCGGGCAGGGATGCGCGCGGCGGCGGCAGACACGGCCCTTTCTTTCCCTAACAAGGGGCCAGCTTCTGCAATCCCCTTTATTCATTGTTCTGCTGAGGCGAACGGCGCAGACCCAATTCAGGCTGAGACTTTGAAAGTTCCCTTTCTTTCCCCCCCCCCTCCTGTCACATTTTCTTTTATCTAAATCCTCGCCTATGAAAGCCTCTATCGACAGCTGCGCTGGCCTTATCTCGCTGGAGGGACCTTCGCGGGGCTCTCAGAGGAGATAAGACCGTCTTATCGGCCTCTGATGTCAGAGAAGGTGCCAAACCCTTCTGTCATTGGAGCTTTAGACACAGAGGTTTTTTTTTTTTTGTTTTTTTTTTTTTATTAAAGTCACTAAGACCTTGGGTTTATAAATAGTCCGATGGAGCGATAGGGCTTGGAAATTAGCAGGCTGGGGGGCGGGGAGGGAGGCGGTGGGAATGCGGGGCTGGGATGCGGGCAGGAGGAGGAGGATGGTGGGGACACGGTGTCCCCAACCCTTTGGGAGCAGGGCAGTGCCACCTCCTGCTCCCTGCACGCCTCTGGGTGACGAGCGGTGACATGCCCAGTGCTGGCGCACCGCGGTGACGGCACCTGCTGGGGCCTCGCTGGCTGGGGGCCAGCCTTGTCCTTGTCCCCATCCCAACGGTGGCAGGAAGGTGGAGCGGTCCCCGGGCCCTTTGCAGCAGCACCGTGGGGCTGTCGGGCCGGGCAGCTCCATCCTCACCCCGTTGCCCTGCTGTGATTTGTGCGGTGATGGTGGCCGTGGGCAGGGCAGAGGCCGTGCGACTCGGGGCAGGGCAGAAAACTGCTGAGTGTTGCCTTTCTTGCCGTGAAAGAGCCAGAGCAGCTTGAACTAAATCGGATCCTGCTGATTGGAATTAGTTCAAATGCAGATGGAGCTAACTAAGCTGGCGGTAAGCATTTGAACGGCGCAGCGTCCAATTCCCATCAGCTGATTCAAGGGCTTTTCTGGGCGGCATTAACAAAATGCCACCGAGCGGACAGATGCCCATTGTGCGGGGGGCTGACGGTCTCAGCCTCGTGCCAGGGTCGGACCCAAGCCACCCGGATGGGATGTGGGGATGAGGTGGCTTTCCAGGGCAGCGCAGGGGCGGAGGTGATGTCTGCTGTTAATTGTCTGGACAGTGACAGCCCGGGGTGGGGGTCCCATCCCTGCTCCATGGCCAAAGCCATCCGCTGGGGGTGAGGGATGCAGCCCAGCCCTGTCCCGGTGGGGTGACGCCAGCTCCCGAGCAGTCAAGTGCGCTCAGGCTCTGAATAAGAAGCACTTCATTCTCTTTTCAAACTGTATAATTTCTGCCTGATTGTAATGGCATATTTTAAAATTACCAGAAATCGAAGCCAGAAAATGGATACGGCTGCTTTTACTGTGAGCTGCATTAACAAAGGATATGTAATGCGCGAAATAAAAACACCTCCCTGCCCCCCTCCTCCTTTTTTTAAGACAGTAATAGGAGAAAATTGGTTTTGAAACTGAATAAAAGTCCCTTTCAGAGGAAATCATTTCTTTCAGGGTACCTTTGCTGAAAGTAAAATAGTGAATAATGAAAGGTGGTTACATGATTGTCTTTCATTTAGAGAGCGCTAGGACAGATGGAATCTGGGAGAAATGCAAGATTGGAATAATTGCATGGTAACAAGGCGCTTGTTGTGAAATTAGTATCTTAAGAAAGTAGTGAAAGAGGCTTTTACTCATGAATACTTCATTATTAGGAGAAAACAGCACAATTTGGGTTCTCCAGGCACCTGCTCTGCGTGCGATGGCTCTTCCTCACCTCTTGCTCCTCGCACCTTGCTCTCAGAGTCTCTGTTCCCAAATTTTGCAGCGCTGGGAGCCGCCGTGTCCCCACTCTGGGGATGAGGCAGGAACTCAGGGTCCCAAACCCATGCTGGTGGCTGGGAGTGAGCATGTACCCGCAGCCCTTTGTCAGCTTGGAGGTGGGCAGGAGTGGTTCCCAACGACGTCCACCCATTGTGTGCAGGGAGAAAGGATAACGCGGCGATTGCTGAGGCTGCCGAGTGGTTCGTGCCGTTGGGCTGTAGTCCTTGTGCTGTCGCTCTTGGCCCTGCGTTGGGTTGCACAGCCCTGTCCTGGTGCATGCAGGTCAAGGTTGTGCCATACGTGTGTCCTGGTGCTACCAGGTGGATGTGAGGGAGCGTTCCAAGGGGTGAGGATGGAGCTGGGAGTGCAGCGCTTACCCTGAGCGCTCCAAGCACGAAGCACCCCATGCACCGGCCACTGCGATGGAGCTGGGGAAGCGAGGTACCCGCCGTGACACCCAGCCCTGACACCTCACATGGACCAGGAGCTGTGGCTCTGAGGATGGATTTGCTGCCACCACTACCCACTCTGTGCACAGTGCCACTGCCGTACCAGCGGGAGGCGTTCACGGTGGTTCCTGCAGGATGTGCCATGTGCAGGACGTGCAATTCACAGATCAGTAGCGAAGATGCCTTTGGCCTGACCCCTACAGATTTCCCAGCTGGCTTTTGGCACACCCCGGGACCCAAGCGGGATTTTGCTGCCTGCAGGCTGGATCCCTGCCGTGCATCCAATGGCTGCAGCTGTCCCCGGGAGCAGGAGGAGCTGCTCGGTTTCCTGCAGCAAGAGCAGAAAGCGTCACGGGGAGCACCAACCACCCACTGAGCCCTTTCATATTTATTTTATAGAGCTTCATATTTATTTAAGGCTTCCATACTTATTTATTTATCTCCAAAAGAGCAAAGGCCCCTGCGCAGCGGGTGCGAGAGCTCCCAGCCTCCGTGCATGCAGACTTTGCTCAGCGGTGGGTGCGGGTGCATGGCTGGACCCCCCCCCCCCTCTTACCATTGTCTCTCTTCTCTTGGCAGTGCACGGTGCGGCGGCGGCCGGCCAGGACTACTGGACCATGCTGGCGTGTCTGCAGCGAACCCAGAACCCGCCTGGGCAGCACCTGGCCTGCCCCAACCCCAACAAGACGCTGGAGCCGCGCAAGTGTAAGTGGCTGGGGCTGCGGGGAGGGATCACGTGCAGCATCGTGGGGCTGATGGGGTGCTCCCTGGTCTGGGATGCTCCAAGATTCACGGTGCTCCAAGATCTGGGATGCTTTGAGGAGTGGGATGCACTGAGATCCAGGATGCTTCAAAATCCGGGGTGCTCCCAGGTGTGGGATGCTCTGAGATCTGGGTTTCTTCAAGATCTGCGATGCTCCCAGGTGTGGGATGCTCTGAGATGCACGATGCTCCCAGTTATGGGATGCTCCCATGTCCAGGATGCTCTGGAGCCAAGCTGGTGCCCCGCTCTCAGCATCCCTAGGGCATGCGCGCACCGCTTGCTGCTTTGATGCTCCTTGTCTTATTGGAAAAGACATTTATTTAACTGATAATTAAAAGAGCAGGAGAAGCGGGGGTGGGGGGCTGGGGGAGGAAGAAGACAAGATAAGCAAATTAAATTGGGTCGCTGGGGCTGATAGGTGGAACTTCAGAAAATCTCATGCAACCGCCTGCAAAGCACAGTGCAGACAATGTCCGGTACCTGCCCGCAGCTCCCAGACCTCCAGCCCCTCTCCCTCCTTTCCCTCCATCCCTTCCCCCCATAATTACTTTCCCAGTTTTGCTGCAGCTCGCCTTCCCGATGAGCTGGCCTTTCAGATAAGCTGTAAACTAGTTACATTAAAATGGGTTCCAAAAGGTCACTCCAGTAAAGCACCTGTCTCTCCCAGCCTTTGTCTCTCAATCCAAACCATGATTAAATGTATATTTAATGAGCCTGCTTTAGGCAGGCGTGTTTGACCTCCCCGGCTGGGAAAGACGCATTAAGATTCTCAAGTGATGAATGTGTGTTTTAAAGAGGGGAGTGGATATTTTTCTGCTGGTCTCAGTTGGATTTTTAAACATTGCAGGCTGAAGACAAATCAGCTGCTAAAGCTCTGCTTGTTAGTGTGTGACAGCCCCTAGGCATTTGTTTAATGATCTGTATTTTCCCAGAGACGTTTTCCCCTCTACCTGGGCACCGTGGCATCGCCAGCACGGGGTGGCACCAGCTTTGCCCAGGGGTACACGTGGGAGCTGGGGCTATTGTGTGGGACACGGGGCAGATGGGACCGGTGACCCCAAGCACTTTGCACCCAGGCGCCATTGGGTTTTTTGACTCTCTGTGGCCTCGGTGAAGCAGGCAGGACCTGTGTGCTCGCGCTGAATCTGTGCTGCTCAGGTCTCCTCCCTATTAGTGTCTGGAAGGAAAATGAATGTTGCTCTTGTAAAATTATTCCTAATCCGTCATGCCTGAGCAGCAGCGCGGGGCTGGCGCGAGGGCTGCGGCTCCCGGCGCTCCTTGGTGCCATGTGCTAATGAGTGGAGCTGTGCCTGCAAGGGCAGGACCCGCGGTGCAGAGCTCAACGGGGTGCAATGGGGACCCCAGGAGCACAGCACCGGGCGTTCTGTGTTGTGCCCGCTGTGATGCTGAGGTCAGGATGTACCCGCCTGTGCCTATGGTGTGCCCAGTGCATCCCAGGAGTGGCTGAGGGCTGGGGATCATCACAACCCCTGTGGCATGATGCCACGGAGCACCACCCCATAGCCTGGGGTGGGGGGAGTCAGTGCTCCCTGGTATTTCCCATCCTGATGAAATGTCATTTCCCAGCTCCTGAAATGGAGAAGATGCCAAAACAACATGGTCTAGGGAGCTGGAGTCTGGAAGTGGTGCTGCCACGCAGCAAAGCACCCTTGGCAGTGACGGCCACCCATGTCCCAAGAAGGGTCCCCAGCCCCAGGATCCCCAAACTGCATCCCTTGCAGAGCTGTCACCACAGCCAGATCCAGGCAGACGGGGAGTGCGTGGGGGCTGGGGTCCCCCACCCCTGGGGCAGAACCGCACTCTGGGGTTCATCCAGAACCCTTCATCCAGAAGGATGATCCAGAACTGTTCATCCCCAGTGCGCGCTGCGCGTGGCCGCGTTCCCCCAGCGTGCTTGCCGCTGGCCAGGTCACCTTAATCAAAGTTTAGCTGACCGTATGTTTCCGCTCATTATGGGAAAATACAGCATGTCTCTCTCCTCTCTGCCTCCTGCTATTTCAAATTAAATTGCAGGTGACATTCAGGGCCACGCATCTGGTTTTGAATACAATTTTCCCTTCTTTATTTATGGCACCTGCGGTAAGCGGGGCAGGGAGGAGCTCGTCCCGCAGTGCCTGCCTGGCTATTCGGACAAGATAGCATTTTCTTAAAACGAGACACAATTTAGAAGTGCCTCTGATTACTTAATTTGCTCCTGAGTATCTCAGTAATTATCTTTATGGGTCTTATTTCTGTCCTCTGGCATTGTTTCTGTCGATATTAAATGAGTCTGGCTCTCGGCACATTGGCCGTCTGGCCCAGCACCACTGTGAAATCCTATTACCCTGCCGGTGCTACTGATTAATTTTTGTATTAATTTCACGTAGAAGGTGAGCGGATTCATTTTCCTGCCTGTGGTGGGAGCCAACAGCCCTGGCACCCTCGCTCCCTGGTTGTTCCCTGCACCCCAGTCCTAGTCCATGGTGCCCCGTGCTCCAGCACGGCCACCTCCGAGCATCCTGCTGCATCCACTCTGGGTAACGGCACCATGATGCTCACAGCAGCAGCCGGCTTTTGTCACTGGTGTTGTGTCCAGGACATTGCACTGGGATGGATCCAGTGGGGAGCAGGAGCTTCGAAGGGGCAGCATCCCTGGGAAAATATCACGTCCAATTAACTCCAGCAGGCTGCTCCCTTTTGATTTTATTCCGCATGCATTACAGGAATCCTGAGCTTTATTTAAATTATAAATCAAATAATACCACTCTCGGCTTGGCCGAACACTTTGCTTCTCTCGCACTCCGCAGCGATGGCTTATATTTAATTAAATGTTCCTTTCTGTGTGCCCACCTCCGGAGCTCACCGTGCTGCCGTCAGCTGGCCAGGCAGTGGGGAGCCATGGGGCGGGATCGATATTTAGCCGGGAGGGATGGGCAGCTCCTTGAGCTCTTAAGCTTGAGGATGTGAACTCCCATTGCAACAACTCTTGTTGCGTTGCCCATTGCGGAGCTGTCCGGGGGCTCGTGGTGCTGCAGCCCTGGGGCCGTGGGAAGTGAGATGCCCCAATGGGCTGCAGGGACTGGCTGGGAGGGCAGCGGGCTCCATTCCTGCTGGATTTGGCCTGCTGGTGCTTTCCCGACCTGCTCGTTTGCGGTGCTGACAGCTGCAGGCTCGTCTCGTTATTCCCAGCTGCCCCATTGCTGCAGGGGAGTCCAGGCTGGTTGAAAAGGCTGCTCCACTCTGCAGCCCAGCTGCAAACAGGGGGATATTTCCCTGGTTCTGTTCACTCTCCTTCCACCACCGATGTGGGCATTGTGGCTGCATGCCCTCACCTCGGTCCCAGTGCTCACCAGGTTCCCCAAGACACGCGGGTGCTGCCCTTGGGGATGCTTGACTTGGGGTCCCACAGTCAGTGCGGGGCCCGGTATCATGGCACAGGGAGGATGAGGAGTGCTGAAGCAGTCCCTCTGAGCACTGCAGCCCTGCAGAAGGGGGATGCTGTGTCCTTGCTTTGATGCATCAAAGGGCTGTGGAACAACCCCACCTGTTTCTCGCACATCAAGAGCTTTGCTGAGCTGTGTTTTCTCCCTCCTCGTCTGCTTTCTTTTTATTTTTTGCAGATGCCTTTTAGAAAGATGAGATAACGAGTGCCATTTGTTTACCGAAGCCTGTTGTGGAACAAAAGGGGGTTGACGTGCTCACATCAAATGCCACCTTTGGCTGCAAACATCGCCGCTGTAGGGTTGTATGCTACAGGGGCAGCTTTGTGCTGGGTGTTGCAGCTCCATGCATGTGGGTCCCGAGCTGTTTTTGGGGCATTCCAGTTGTCCCTGTGCGCTATGGGATGCACCCGTGGAAACTCACCCCTGAGTGATAGAACTCTTTAATTGCATATGGAATAAAACCCCATTGAATGGCTTCTCATTACACAATTCTACTTACACCAAGGGCATTTTCATTAAAGTAGCTGCAGCTAAGCTCTGCTTTTGTACACACCCATAAAATATCATTTTAATTTCATGAGGGGTTACACATGAGTGAAATAAGATTAATTCTTTCATTTTCAGTTTCTGGAAGGGATCGGTTAATGATGGTTCTGCGTATTTATATACATGCCATAAAAAAAGAGTTCAATTAACTGCCATGCCCAAAATGTGCTGGTGACTTGCACTTTCCCTGCCAGGAAATGTTGCAAAAACACTTTCGATCGGTCACGTGTGCTGGGAGAGATGGATGGGTGAGGGAGCTGTGCGTGGGCATGGGGACGCTCTCTGGGTGAGACCCCGTGGTTGATAAGGGTGGAGCTGAGCCTGAGCCTTTGGGTGCGTTCAGCCCCTGATAACCCACCCCATGACTGATTTTTATTCACATCCAGACTTTTCCTCATCACTCTTTCTCAGCTATTGCAAGGGTTTTTTGCTGCTGGTGCCTTGATGGGAGCTGTAGGAGCTTCAGGAGCTTTGATGTGCCCTGGGCTCCATTGGTCACACTGGCCTCTGGCATGGAAAGTACGAGTTTTGAAACAGATCTAGTGTTAATACGCTGTCATTGGCATGCACATGGCCCGAGTAACAGTGAGGGGCAGGGGCGAGCTGCAGTGTTGTGGAGGGGTCCCTCCTGGTCCCATTGGTGGCTGTGTGGCGGGATGGCATCAGGATGGCATTAGGTCAGCCATGGGGTGGCACTGGAATGGCATCAGGATGGCATTAGGTCTGCCATGGGGTGGCATTGGGGTGGCATTAGGTCTGCCATGGGGTGGCATTGGGTTGGCATGAAGATGGCATTGGGTCTGCCATGGATTGGCATTGGGACGGCATCAGGATGGCATTGGGTCTGCCGTGGGGTGGCACTGGGATGGGATCAGGGCAGCATGGAGGCAGTGTCATGGCGTCATAAGGGTGACATCAGGATGACAACACAGTGGCCTTGAGATGACACTGGGACTGAACTGGGATGCCATTGTGGTGCTACTGGGGTGAAACTGGGGTGCTGTCGTGGTACCATTGGGGTGGAACTGGGGTGCTGTCAAGGTTAGAGACAACACAGAGGTGACATTAGCACGTCCCCAGAGCCAGCATCCCCACGCCTCCTGCCCAGCTGCTGGCCACGGTGCCGCGGCAGCGCGCGGTGCTAATACCTCGGCGAGGAGACAAATAGAAAGTGACACATGTGTGTGTAGACTGGTATTTGTGGTGACGCTTTGACTGCAGATAATAAAGTGCTCGCCCTGAGGTGATCCAATTCAGCAAACGCCTCGGCAAAGCCGCGTGCTCCTTCAAGGGAGAGAATAAAGGGGAGGAAAAAAGGCCCGTCTGAAATGACATGTCAGCCTAAAAAGGGAACGTGTTAATGGATGAATATCTCGGGATGGCAAAGCCCTGCTCTTCCCTTTGTGCTTTGTCATGAATTTTGTTGTCTTTGCACATTACGGCTCCTGCGCGGCTGCCGCTCGAGGTTTGCCACCTACGTTTATTCAGATGGATTTCTCCAGCTATTATTCCTGTAGTTGTTTTTAATTTAAGACCTTGAAGCTGGTGCGCATTTTTCTCTTACCGAGGCGGTTCTGCTGGGGGAGGCTTTGTGCCAGCTGCTTGCAAAGTGGGGCTGGGGGCTCCCAGTAATGAGGGAGCCCCCTACAGCTAGGGGCCTCCTGCAATCAGTGGGACTTGTGCAAGCAGGGAATCCCATGCAAGTATGGCAGAGCCCATTGTACCCAGGGATGCCATGGGGCTGCCGTGTGCCCCGGGCAGTGCTGGTGGGGGGCTGGGCACCGCGCAGGTGCGGACCCCCCCCACACTGCATCCGCCACGCGGCGCTGGCCTCTGCGCCACCCATCCTGGGGACATGATCACCATAGAAACCGCCGCACTTCAAAGGGTGGAAAACGGCAAAATCCGACAGGGAAGGAAGGAAGGCACGTGGTGGGGGCAGCGCCAGTGCAGCTTGGCCAGGGCAGCGTCCCCACGTGTCCCCATGCGTCCCCCCCCCAAGTGCCAGCGTGGTGCCACTGGTAGCCATGCAGCTTTGACAACAGGGACTTGGACCCCAGCATCAGGGGTTTGCGTATTTGTCAACACGCACCACGCTTTGTTTGTTTTCTTCCAAGTGTTGTGCAAATATTTAGGTTTTTAAAATCTGCTCGCAGTTTTGCAGAGAGAGGAGGGGACTGCTGGTCTATTTTAGGAGCTTTGAAGACGCTGAGGCTTCCCCGCTACGTGGGAGCAGAGCACCTTGTCCCAAAGCTGAGCGAGCTCTGGGCTCTTGCAGAATGTAATTCCTTTTGGGAGGGAGGAGTGGAGCTTCCCCGCGTCCACATGGGGTGCATGGCAATAGCTGGTGCCAGCTGCTGCCACCACGTCCCCGCCAAGCCCCTGTCCCCTCCATGCACCCTAATGTCCTGCTCGTCCTCTCCTCAGCATGTTGGAAGTGCCTGGGTGCAGCAGGTGCTGTGCTGAGAATTGCGCAGCCAAAAGCAGAGCAAGGACGCTGCTTCGGCTGGGGACATCCCATCACCATGGCACAGCTCCTCTAGTTTCTCTTGCCACCCATGGCAACATGTTCCCATGCCTTTTTTCAGACATTTTGCACAGACTTTTCCCTCGGAGCACAGCCGGGCTGAGGCTGCCCCAATCCATAAACAAAGATTTATTTCGGATTGCCGCGTTGTCAGGGCCTAGGTTTTAAATCTGTGTCTTGAACCGAATTTGGTGGCCAATTTGCTAAAGTAAAAAGTTGTTTAGCTGGAGGCGTAATCTTATAAGCCTATGCTGCCATTATAATGGCTTCTCATTTCTGCCTAGCTTTCCAATAATGCTTTGAGCAGGAGCTTGGAGTAATATAAAAAGCCATAGGATTATTACTGCGGGCGATGCATTTTCCATTTACAGTAATAAAATACTGAAGAAACAAAACAATTTAAAATTCCAATAAAATTCAAAACAAATCTTTGGCTGCTGAGCAGATTCAATTATTTAGCTGTTATTGAGTGCAGGCTGGAAAAATAGAGCAGGTCAGGGAGGGAGGGGGGAACCCAAAGCTGACTGTGTGTTGTCTTTACTGGGGGAGAAGGCGAGAGGAGGCAGGAGATGGCCCATGGCATCCAGTGGGAGAGGCGAGCACCAGTGGGTGTTGCGAGGATGGGAATCATAGAATTGTGGAATCATAAAGGTTGGAAAAGGCCACCAAGATCATCACGTCAACCTATCACCCCCGTGTCTGCTCACAGAATCATTAAGATTGGGAAAGACCTCCAAGAGCATCACGTCAACCCATCCCCACTGTGCCCACTCCTTGAACCTTTTAGGCTGGGAAAGATCTCCAAGATCATCAGGTCCAACCGCCAACCCATCACCACCGTGCCCACTAATCCGTGTCGTGCAGTGCCATCTTGATGTCACCCTTTAAGCCATCGCTGCCTCCTCATCATCCGCATCCTCTTCCTCCTCCCACGGCTCCAGAGATAAGCTCACCAGTTTGACATAGCCAGTGCTCGCGGTGGGGAGCAGAGGGGGCCGCACCACATGCCCCCACCGTGATGTCCCCAAGGGTTCAGCTTCAAGAGGAGGGAGGGAGAAAACTGCCGGCGGCCGGCTGAGCATCGGGCAGGCTGTCTGTGCCTGACGGGTGACGGCAGTGCTTCGGGAGAGTTTGCATCTCGCAGTAATTACAGCCCGTTAGAAAGCAGTAATTACTCCGGAGAGGGGGAGCCGCTTACCAGCAGCGCGCGCGAGCGCGCCAGGAGCCTCTTGGAAATTGGTAGCTCTGTAATTTTCCCAGTGGGGGTTTGGTGCGTCACCCTGATATGTGACAACACACTGAATTTGTGACTTGTCAAATCCAACCCAGCTGGTGTGAAGAAGGCGACAAAGGAGGCTCCTGGCTCCCCCTCGGCTAGCTGGCAGCCGGCATGCCGTGTGTGTGGGGCAGTGCTGCTCCATCCACCCCCCCTTTTTTGTTTTTAATTTTTTTTTTTTTTTTTTTTTTTTTTTTTGCTCAGAAAGGAGTATTCTCCTCCCTCCGTGGAATGGGTTCATTAGGGATTCTGCAAGTGTCACCAGCTAATTAGTGTCATGTTAATTGAGTATTCACGATGCCGCCACCTCCAAGGACAGCGGTGCCGGCGTGAAGGGGAATGCAGATGCGCGGCGCTCGCGGTGCCTCTGGGCAGGTGCCCCCAGTCCCCACCAGCTCCCAGGACTGGTCATCCTGGGTGGGTTTGCCCAGCATGAGCGATGCCCACGTTCTGCTGCTAGAGGCTGTAACATTAAATCCTGCTCAAAGACCCTGGTTTTAATTGGCTTAATATACTCGTTAATAACAGTGTCTATTTAAGACACCTGTGAAAAGCCCATAACATTAACTTAATGGGAGAAATGGCTGGTGAACACGCTTCCATTCTGCCTTTTAAATTACTGGTACGCTGTGTTAATGGAGAGGAAAGAGGTGGCCATGCATGGCCTCTCTCCCTGCGCCTCTGTGAATGTTCCCACTCCTCCATGGGTGTTGTACACCAGGGCCCAGGGGTGCAAGTGCCCCAACGTCCCCCAAAATACTGCTTTTAATGTTGGGCCTTGCTCTTGCAGGCACAAGAAAGGGTCCCTGGGAGGGCTGGGGCTCCTTGGTGGCACTTGACATGGGGTGGGCTGAGGATGGCTGGTGGCTGCTAGTCATGCTGGTGACTTTTTGGAGCAATGGCAGTGCTTGAGCCCTCTCCACAGTGGGAGATATGGGGATGTTTTGGAGAATGGGACAGTGGATAGACCCATGGGACAAACCCTTGGGGCCTGTCTCCTTTGCCTCCTTTTTAGCAGTGTCACCAGTAGCTCCATGGGTAAAGGCAAATGCATGGGCACTGGGACCCAGCACCCCATGGGCACCGTGTAGGGGTCCCAGCACGGTGCTGTGTTAGGAACTGGAAGCCGACCTTGCCCCCCACTGTGCACACATGCTGGCGTGGACGTGCACACGCGCGTGTGCAGATTTTAAACACCTAATTTATTCCATCTATTAGATAGATTTTGTAGATTTAATCATTTTCACAGTTGGTGGCTCATTGGATACTCAAGATAAACTCCAAATGAAAGTATAATGGGTACGACAAATGAGTTTTCACACCAGAATGGCAGAAACTTGCTTGGGAAAGAGTTTGAAAGGAACAAAAATATATACATATATAATTTTTTTTTTTCTGCAGTGGCTTTTGCTGACTACAGTAGGTTACCACAGTTAATTTCACCAGTTTTGTTCATCTGTAAAATTGCATAAAAGTGACATTTTTGTGCTCATTATAGGAACTGCTGATTTATGGCTGGTAAATGCAATGCTTTTCCATTTTTGGTGAGTTCTCGTAGCAGCGCAAAGCACCCATGAAATTGCTTGTATAATGTAGTTTAAATCCAATCTCAGAGAAAGATTCCCCCGTTGGGTAAAGTGACATTTCCATTCTCCACACCGGGTTTATTTTAGGCCACTTAGAAGTGACTTTCTAAGCGCGAGGGGGCAGGTTTGTGCCATGACCTCGTTTCTGTTGGGCGGGTGATGCTGGGGAAGGAGGAGGAGGAGAAGATGGAGGAGGAGGAGGGGGTGAGGCTGAAGGACGGCCACGGGTCTTGGAGTGGGACTGATGCTGTGCTTTGCTCCTGCAGGCGAGACAGCAGCACCCATGCATTCCCCGCGCTACCCCAGCCCCGCCGAGCTGGACGCCTATGCACAGAAAGTGGCCAACAGCCCGCTGACCATCAAGATCTTCCCCACCAACATCAGGGTCCCACAGCACAAGCACCTTAACCGAACGGTCAATGGGTATGACACCACGGGGCAGCGCTACAGCCCCTACCCCGTGCACGCCGGCGGCTACCAGGGCCTCTTGGCCATCGTCAAAGCCTCCAGCAAAAGCGTGGTGAAGAACGCGGAGGGCAAGCGGACTAAGCTGTCGCCTGCGCAGGCCGGCGTTGCTCCCTACCCATCCTCAAGCACTTTAGCCCCAGGCCCCTCCTGCGCCGGCCCGCTGAGCTACCACCAGAAGCAGCTGGAGGGCCCTGTGCCCCCCAACGTGACGGTGGCGGGCTCAGCGCTGCCGCTGGCGGGCCGGGGCCTGGCGCTGCCACCCTCCAACCTGCCCTCCATCCAGAGCATCATCTACCAGCTCAACCAGCAGTGCCAGGCCCAGGCCTCGCAGCCTGCCTGCCCGGCATTGCCAGCCGCCCACCCCAGCCCGGCCAAGCACGGCGCCTTCCCCGCCATGGCCTCGGCCTATGCCGTGTTGCCCGAGTGCCGCAAGGGAGCCGAGCTGCCGCTGGGCTCCACCCCGGCGCTGGGGCCCAAAGCGGGGCTCTACCCCGATGGCGTGGACTACCTGCTGTGGCAGCAGAAGCAGCAGCAGCACCTGAGGGTGTACAGCGGGGGAAGCGGGGCCCTCAGCAAGTCGCCCGAAGCCTGCGCAGCCGCCTCGCGGCCCTACGGGCCGGCAGGGGAGAAGGTGAGCTCGTCGCCGTTGAACTGCATGCACGGCAACTTCGCGGTGGGGCAGTACTTCGTGCCGCCATGGAACAGCGTCCTGGTGACCCCCACCAGCGACTGTTACAACCCACCGCCCGAGCTGGGCCCCGCGCCGCGCGAGCTCGGCGTGCCGCCGGCCGAGGGGCTGCCCAGCAAGGCGCTCTGCAACACCTCCATCCTCAGCAGCAGCCTCCAGTCGCTGGAGTATCTCATCAACGACATCCACCCGCCCTGCATCAAGGAGCAGATGTTGGGCAAGGGCTATGAGACCGTGTCTGTGCCACGGCTCTTGGACCACCAGCACGCCCACATCCGCCTGCCTGTCTATAGATAAGGGGCGGCCGCTGCTCTTCCCAAAGCCAGGATGGCGGCCGGGCCCTCCGGCACCGCGAGGCCGTTGCGGGGTGATGGGGTTGGTTGGGGTTGGCTGCCAACACGGGTCCCGCAGGTACTGGCATGGAACCGGGGTCATCGAACCGGGTGCGCCCGCTGGAAGCCAAGGATGAAGGAATGCTTGTCTATATAGCTCAGAAATCATTTTATTTCCACGAATGTGAACAGGGAATCGCTACGAGTTGCTGCTATCCAGGGAGAGGAGCTCCGCTCTGCGCACGGCGCGGGCCGCAGGCAGGGTCCCGCCGCGCTCACCTTTAGCTGAAGTCCGTAACTTGCACTGCTTTGATTAAAGCTCATAACTGGGGACAGCCTGGACACTATTTAAGAAAAACACTTGAAAACTTGAACAGATTTTTCTCTTTTTTTGTTTTGTTTTTTGTTTTCATTTTTTCAGTTGCCCACCGCGCGCATCTTGGGTGCCGGCCAACACGGGGGACGAGCCCACGGCACTGCGGCCATGCTACAGATTTCCAAGGTTTTGGGTTTTTTTTCTTTTTTTAATTTGTTTCTTTTTCTTTTTACCTTTTCTTCCTTTTTTTTCCCTTCTTTTTTTAACTGGCCATTATACTTTTGTTCCAGTATAGAGGCAGACAGTATGTAGGACCACGTTCAATACCACATCCAGCCATCGTACCAGGATGGGATCATCGCATACTTCCTTCATATTTTTTTTTTCTTTTTGTTTTTAAGCAGTTCAGAAATGCTCATTACTCTCCGTTATTCACTCTGTGTAATTATGTGCTTAATAGGTTTATTCATTTAAAAAAGGCTCTGCATCACAAAATGTTTTTTGATGATTCAAGGAAACAGAAACACTACCCCGAGGAAACCCAAGGTGATTGTGCTCAGAAAAGAGGTACTGTATCCCTGAAAGGCCTGTTCAAGCACTAAGTGCATTTACAAATCTCTGAGAATGTTTTTTTTTATACTAAAATCGACCATTATATTCTACTGTGAGAAGTGCTGTCTGCACTTATATTGTTTTAAAAACGAGAGAAAACAAACGAGAAAAAAAAAAAAAGGAAAAAAAAAAACAAAAACAAAAACCACAAAACCTGCAAGCTGTGTGTCCGGATGTTGTTTTTCCCAAAGTAAAACCAGGATGTCACTGGATGTGTGCTCTGGATTTTGTTTGCTTGCTGTGGCTCTCACCCAGCCCTACAGGGACCCGCTGTCCCACACCCAGCCCGACTTCACCCGCAGATTTTAGGGCATGGAGGAGCACCTATAAATAACTTCCTAACGATGCTGATCCATTAATCCGGCCCTGGTGCCAGGCAAGATGCACGCATGTGCGTGGGGTGTGTGCCAAAGCCCTGGGATTAGGGCCCATGGCCCCACGTGCACTGGGGCAGCGCTGAGCCCAGCAGTGTCCCCACTCCATGCCATCAGGTGTGTGGCACTGGTGGCACTGCTCCCCACCTGTGTGAAGTTTTTTGCCCCACAAAGTTGGCAGCTTCCCATCCCAAGTGACATGGGTTGCATTAGGATACAGGAACATATGTTCTTCCCAAGCCTACCAGGATGGGGATGGGGGACAGAGACGGGCCACCACTGCACTGGGCAGAGCAGCTCCATCCACCTTGGTCGCTCTCTGCCATATGTATCTGTGGGGACAGTAAGCAGGCATAACAGCCAGTGAAGGCAACAAAGAGGAACTGGGACAAAAGGACAACCAAAGGGACAGCAGTGTCCCACGGGGACACCCAGCAGTGCCACAGCCCGGCCATGTGCCAGATGGAGATGGGAAGGAGCACTGAGCTGTGCCCCAGCACATGGGGCAGTGCCACCTCCGTGGCAGCGCCCTCTCCCTGCCAGGGGAAGGACGGCTTTTCTGCGGAGCAGAAAATTCTTCCTATTAAAATAATCATCATAATTTTTGAGGCAGGCACACGCCAGGCTGATGTTAAACTTCCCAGCCGCCTTTGCTGGCTGAGAGCGAGGAGGAGAGACAGGCAATATAAATGGCACGGCTGCGAAAGGACTTAAAAAAACCCATCTCTCATTTTGATTGATATTAGCTTCACAAATTAAGCTTTAGATTTATCTAAAAATAAATTTGCTTCCTCGCTCCGCGTGCTGGATGACAAGCGCTTTTCTCTTCCCTTTGTTGGGTTTGTCATCCCTGGCACAGCGGCGTGGGAGGCGGGGGCTGTGCCCAAGGGGCTGCAGGGTGCAGGGGGGTGGGGATGAGGCGAGCACAAGCTCTGAGCCACCATCCAGTGGAAGGAGCACAAGGGTGATCCTAGGATGCTACTGTCACGATCGTGATGGCCACGGTGCCCCCCTGCCAACATTGTAGCCATGGTGTCCCCATCACCACCATCAAGGCCATGGTTTTCCCGTTGCCACCATCATGGCCATAGTGTTCCCATCACCAACATTAGAGCCATGGTGTTCCTATTGCCAACATTATGGCCATGGTGTTCCCACTGCCACCGTCATGGCCATGGTGTTCCCATCACCAACATCATGGCCATGGTGTTCCCATTGCCAGTGTTGTGGCCATGGTGCCCCCATTGACAATATTGTAGCCATGGAGTTCCCATCACCAACATCATGGCCATGATGTCCCCATCACCAACATTGTGGCTGTGCTATTCCCATTGCCAGCATTACAGCCGAGGTGTCCCCATCACCACCATCACGGCCATGACCCCATTGCCTCTGAGCCATCACGGGGTGCATCTCATAGGCACATGGATGCCCACCCCACACACAGCCCCAACCATTGCACAGCCCTCATGTGCACATCTCCGCACCTTTAGGACTTGAGAATTTGCATGGGGAGAGGGGAATTGGTTTAATTCCCATGGCACTGGGAAATCCCAGCCTTGCATCCAGGACAGTGGTGGAGCTGGGGTTGTGCTGGGCACCGTGCCTGCACAGCCATGGGGACAGCAAAGTGCTTCATTCCCAAATACTGCCTGGGATGAAGGACGGAGCCTGCCTGCAGCTCACCTGATGATGCCGAGCGAGCCCAGAGCAGAACGCCCAGCCTTTCCTAAGTAGTGATAATGAAACTTCTTCATCCTCTCACCCTGGGGAAATACTTAAACCACGGTACGGGAGATATATGTAAATCACATTTAAGCGGATACGGCACAGTTAGAGCTGACGGCGAGCCATCAGGTTCGAAGATGGAGCGTCCCCTTTTCTCCTCGATCATTTGCTCAGCGAGCTGTGCTGCTGTGCCACCGCGTCACCGTGCCACCAACCATCAGTCCCAACCAAATCGGTGCTCCCGAGCCACGCACATCCCGGCACCGGGTGCAGCATTGCGCGGTGTGTGCTGCCCTCCGGTGGGAGCGGGCTGCTCTGCGAGAGGGGCCGTGCAAAGGCTGTGCACGACGGGTGTGCACAAGGGGCCAGCTCAGTGCAGCACGGCATGGCACGCTGCAGCGTGGCACAGCCCGCTCTGTGCAGCTCCCGTGTCCCTCCCGCAGCGACGTTCTCCCAGCTGATCCCGCTCGATGACACGAGGCCGTGGTGGCTGCTCTTTATTACGAAATAAATAGTCGTATAAATCTTGTGCAAAAAAAAAAACTTGGGGCAAAAGCCATCGGCCGTGGTGGTTGGTGGCAGGGGAGTTCCCAGCACCCAGCTCCTGGCACAGTGCAGCCAGTGGTGCAGGAAAGCAAAGCGGTGGCACTGGAGACCCCCAGCACTGCCAGGACCGGGACCCCAGTGGGATGGGCACTGCAGGGACAGAGGCTGCACAAATCCCTGAGGAACAGACCCGCACTGGTGCTGCGAGGCCAGGCAGAGTCCATGCTAGAGCGGGGAGGTGGGGGTCTGCCCGTGCCGCCGCTCCCGTGCCTCTGCCGTGCCCACAGTCCCCAATGGCACAACCACGTCCTCCGTTGGGCAGCTCTTGTTGAGCTCCACCACCCGTGGCACCACCGTCGACCATCGATCTGTGGAGACAGAGCATTCAGAGCCCTCAGCTCCATGCTCATCTGTGAGCCCAGGGTTGCTCCCATCCCACTCACCTCTCCGCAGCCGCCCCACGGTGTGGGAGAAGCCGTAGTACTGGTACGTGTCACTCTTGCCCGGATCCTCGCTGATGATGCCCAGGTTCTGGTTCCAGTGGGACCAGTTCACCTCATCTACCCTGTGGGGAGGGCAGAGCTCTATGTCCCCATGTCCCTGTGCCATCCCGGCACCTGTGGTGCCACTCAGGAATGCGTTAGTGCAAACCGCTTTGCTCTAATTAGGCTTAATAAGACCCCAACCTCACCAGACCGTCTGGATCATTATGCTGTAGGTCACTGCCCTCACCTGAAGCACCAGCGGCGGTCAGGGGTCCCATCAGTGCCCTTCCCCACGGTCACCATCTCCCCAGAGCGGAACGCTCTCCGCAGGAAGAGAGGGAAGGAGCGCTCGATGTCCAGGATGGTGGTGGCCCACTGCCAGGGACACCAGGGACCCTTCAGCCCCCTGGGGATGGAGGCGTCGGGGTCCCTTGCCACGATGGTGCTACTCAGATGGAGCTTGGCATGCTCACCCCATGGCATGGTGACCCCATGGAACTTGGCATGCTGACCCCATGGCATGGTGACTCTATGGCATGGTGACCCATGCAGCTTGGCACTCCCAATGCCGTACCTGCAGCTTCCAGATGTGCTTGCTCTCCTTGGACACCTGGCCCACGGTCTCACCCATGAGGGCGATAAGCATGTTGAGGAGCAGCACGAAGGTGAGGATGATGTAGGTGACGAGCAGGATGATGAAGACTCCGGGGTACTTGGCACTCTCCAACATCTCCAGGTCACCCATGCCAATGGTGAGCTTGAAGAGGTCAAGCAGGAAGGTGCTGAAGGTCTGACTGTCCCGGCATGAGGGGTAGGTGGGCAGCGTGCAGTTGGAGTTCTCCTCGCTGCAGGACTCACTGCTGGGACATGGGTTCAGGAGGGACACCAGCGCTGGGGTGGAGGGACAGAGTGAGAGTCTGCGGGTGCAACACCATGCTGCCAGGGCATCTCCTCCATAGCAGGAGGAGAGTGGGACGGAGCCCTACCTGAGGCATAGCCAATCATGAAGAGCAGATAGACCAGGAGGAAGCGGAACAGGTCTTTGAAGAGGATCTGCAAATGATGGAGATTATGGCTTTGAGCCCCATGGTGGGGGCTGCAATAGTCCCACAGGAAAAAGATCATTTGGGTTACCCAACCACCTTGGGGAAGAGCAGAAGACCCCAACATCACTGCACCTTCTGGATCATGATGCTGTAGGTCCCTGTCAGCTTGAGCCCTCGCGTGAAGTAGAGTGCATTCATCCAGCCCAGGACCAATGCGAAGACCATGACAGCCAGGTATGCCTCAACACCACCCAGGTACAACCCCGCTGTGACAATCACCAGCACCGAGTAGATGAAGCTGCAGAAGGGGATAACTGCTGCCAGCCACTGTTCCATCAAGTGGAGTGTTGCTCCAAACCCAAGAGGCCCCATGAGCATCCCCACTTACTAGAGCAGCTGGAATGAGCCATCGATGAAGAACGAGTTCACACCTGGGCACTTCTTCATGAAGAGATCTTTGATCTGGAGAGAGAAGAGAGGTTGGAGAGGGGCTGGGTTCCAGTGTCTGGAGGGCATCGCAGTGGGACTGGTGCCTAGGGGACATGGGGATATCACCACCCGCTCCTCGTGGCACTGACGTTGGAGAAGAAGAAGAGGATGCCGGTGAGGAGGGTGATGATCTCCCCGGCCAGCCGCAGGTAGTCGATGGTTGTAGTGTAGGGGTATGGCGGCTGGGGGGAGAGTACACATCATCAACTCAACCCCAAGCCCACGCTCTGCCCTGTGTCCCCTGTCACTCACGGGGCCTTCCATGGGGCGGTAGTAGGCGATGAGGGTGAAGATGATCATGGCACAGAGGTAGGAGACCACGCTGATGTAGAAGGAGACGGCACCGAACTTGCGCCACTTGTCACGCAGCAATTCATTGATGGGCTCCACGGCCAACATCTCGTGGCGGTTCTGCCGGAACGTGGGCAGCTCAGCGGGGAACCCAGCCCTGTGTCCCCATTCCCTGTTCCCCGCGCACCTCGATCTTGCTGTTGTAGACAAGGATCTCCAACACGGACACCTCCTCCCCACAGGTATCCAGCGAGGAGAGATCGTAGAGTGAGGAGTAGACGGGGCCGTACGCCCAATCCTTGAACTTGCGCGAGAGGTGCCGGACGTCCTCGTCTGCGATCTCCCGGCGGATGATGTGCTGGAAGATCTGATGGGGGATAAGGGGGATGGATGGCCATGGGTTGTACCCACTCCCACCCATCCTTGGGTGCTGGGATGCTGCTGCAATCCCCAGATTGATGCGGTTTGTAAGTTTCTAACCAACCCACATCGTGATGGCGAGCAATGGGAAAGGACAGGCTGCCCAGGGAGGTGGTAGAGCCACCATCCCTGGAGGTGTTCAAGAAAAAGTTAGATATTGTGGCACTGGGTGACATGATCTAGAGCAGTCACAGGCATGGGTTAACTGTAGGACTCAATGATCTTGGTGGTCTTTCCAACCTTAATGATTCTGTGATGCTATGACAGGATGTGACAAGGGCCTGGGGTTAATTCAGGAAAGGATGGGATGCAGAGAGGTTTTAACTAGCCAGGTTTCCCAAAGCACATCCACCAGCCCCAGCATTGCCATACCCCGATCTTGCCGGTCTTGGCGGCCATCATGAGTGGCGAGAGGCCGTCGTTGTTGAGCAGCGCCTCGAGGTTGGTGTCGGGGAAGAGCTTGGCGCACTTGACGAGGAGCAGGTCGTACATCTTGGTGACAAACTTGGTGTTCTCGCGGGTGTTGTCGGCGATGGCGACCAGCGCATGCAGCACGGTGTTGCCGCGCGAGTCCTGGCGCCGCAGGTCCGCCTGCTTGTGCCCGTTCTCCGTCAGGTAGTGCACGATGTGCGGCTGGTTGGTGCAGGCGGCCAGGGAGAGGGGCAGCTCTCCTGCGGGGACAGCACACGATTGGGGACAGCCCTGGGGATGCGGCTGTGGTGCTGTCCGTCTCCTCTGCTCACCAAAATAGAAGTAGCCGCCCTCATCCTTGGGCTGGAAGAAGCGACCACGGGCCTGGGCATGCACGTCGGCACCCTTCTCCACCAGCAGCTCCACGTAGTGCTTGCAGCGGCGCTCAATGGCGATGTGCAGCGCCGTCTGACCTGCGTTGCATCCCTGTCACAGTGCTCCCCACTGCACCCCGAGATGCAAACCCCCAGCTTCCCTGCTGCCCCTTGATCTGGTTCCTGAGCCCCACAAGGGCTCTCCATCCCCACACCGTTCCCAAGCTTTGCTGGGGTCCTCCATCCTCCCCCAAACCTTACTGCTTCAGTCCTTAAACCTCCCCGTGGTCCCCTACCTCCCCATGGTTCCCTCACTGCCCCATTGTCTCCCCACCTCTCCATGGTCTCCCGACCTCCTCATGGTCCCCCACCCCACCAGTGTCCCCACATATCCCCCTACCTCGGTAGTAGACGTCACGGAAGGGTGAGTTGATGAACTCCCGCATGTTGCCCGTCTTCTCGGCGATGTCGAGGAGGATGGGGATGGTGTCGTTCCGGCCCGCGCTCAGGTTGAGCAGTGCCTTGGGTAGGCACGTCTTCCCCGTTGAGGGCTCTGGGAATGGAACGTGCTGAGACCCCATCCCATCAAACATCCAGTGCCTCCTGGGTGCCGCCACTGGGGCCGTGCATTTCTGACCCCATGGGGACATGGAGACTGCTGGTGGCCCTCTGTGGCCAGGGCACAGTGAGGTCACGGGGCAGCCCACCGCAGGCGCTCACCTCGGAACTCCTCATCCGTCAGGCGCTTCTTGTGGGTGAGCAGGAAGGAGAGGAGCCCCTCCAGGCCATCCGGGGACCCCCGGGAGACAATATCAAAGAGGATGGGCCTGTTGAAGACCTTGAGGACGGGCGGTGGGTTGGGAGCCGGCCCCTTGGTGCCTGCTGATGGCTTCCTGCAACGGAACAGCACAGCCGCGCACCGGGGCCGATTCCTTACTCTGTGCCTCAGTTTCCCTCCGGTGCACCCATCTGGGGTTGCTCCTAAATCCCAGCCCTTGGTCACCCCACCGAGCAGGCATGCAGTGGTGATCCCAGCGGCACCCATGGGGCCAGGTGCTGCCGCATTTTGTGGGGCGCCAGGGATGGGGTGCACCCCATGGCCCCGCTCGCAGCCCACAGATGTGCGGTGCCAACAGGTCCCCCCCAGGTGCCGGGCACAGACGGGCATTGTGCGCCCGGCCGCAGGCGGCCCCCCCGGCTCCGGTTTCCTGACGCAGACCCAGGGCGGAGGCCCTCCTGAAAAGCCCTTTCATGCCAGGGCAGCCAGACGCCCGCACCGGAGGGAGCGGCCACGGCACAGAGCCCTCTTTCACGGCGCAGGGAAGGAGGGAGGCGGGGGGGGACACATCCCATCCCCACGGCACTGCAGGGCCGCAGCCCCACGGCTGCGCGCATGGCACCCTAATTTCCATAACCACAGCACTTCTGAAACCACACGGGGAGCCCTGGGGGGCTGTCCCCATCCCACCCCGTACCCAAAGCACTGCACCCCATGGGCACCGGCATCCCCACGTGCCCCCACACTCACTCCACGACCCTCCGGCGCCAGCGCTTGTTCTCGCTGGGGTGCTGCCGGTAGGTGCCGTAGTCAAAGAGGGAGTCCATGGGGGCCTTCTTGGGTGCGGGGACCACTGACGACTCGTAGATGGTGGCCTCCAGCAGCTCCATGGGCTTCGGGGGGCCTTTCCGGAATGCCCCGTGAAATTTCATCCGGAGGTTTTGCTTTCCATCCCCTGCACCGGGGGCACCCCGGGATGGCTCAGCGGGGGACGGGGTGTCCTCCACCTCAAACAGGTTGGCCAGGGAGGAGAGCGGGAAGGAGTCATCCCCCAACGTGTCCCCAGCATCGCGGGGGTCCTCGGTGTCTGCCATACTCCCCTTTGAGAGCAGAAGGAACCTGGAGTCACTTTCCATCACCCTCCCCATCCTCCTCTATGAGCACCCTATGCCCCATAGTGGGAGCAGGGTCCCACCCTGACCATCATTTGGTGCTCCCCAGCCCACCCACCTGGCACAGCACGGGGACACAGCCCAGCCAGGGGGCAAGAGGAGGTTATGGTGCATTTCAATAAGGAATGATGAATTTAAATACGAAACCATAGATTTTTTTTTATAAGAAATGAAGGACTTTGATAAGGAATTATGGATTTTGGTAAGAAATGATGGATTTCAATAAATACCCCCAGGATTCCCCCAGCCCTACTCCCCACCAAAACACACCGTGAGGTCCCAAAGTTCTCAGGCCCAGTGCTGCCTCTGCCTCCCAGCAGCGCGCTCAGCCCTCGCCCTCAGCCCTATGGGGTTCAGAGACAGAAAAAGCACACAGGGAAACGTATCATTTTCTGCAGCTCTGTATGACAAGCCACAACGGACCACAAGCACCGGGGTGTGCAGCCCCTAGAGATGCAACATCTCCTTCTAGCTGCCTTTCCTGCATGAAATTCCACGCACACCTGCCAAAGCTGCACTGATCCCATATCTCACCCACCCGACCCTGGGCAAACACGAGCTCTCTGCGTGTTCCTGGCAGCGGACAGGGAACGCACAGATCAGGGAGCACCCAGCGCCTCTCTGCTGTGCTGCAAATCCCAGCCCAAACCACAGCAAAGCACGGCTTGGGAGAACAGCATAGAAGGCACAGCCCAAATATAGCCCCGGCTGCCAAACCCAGGGGCCGCCAGCACTGCAGGGAGGGGAATGCACAGTGTGGGTCTGACTCCAGCACCGCGCAATTTTGCAGCGGGTGGGTCTGGGCCGGGCAATGCATTGCAGCCCCCTGTCCTGCAGCCCCCAAATGGGGATCCCTCATTGGTGGCACACAGGGGGTGCCGCGTGTGTGTGACCTCAGCAGAGGGGACACCACGCTGGGGGAACCACCTGGGCAGCACGCAGATGGAAATCAGGCTCCTGCCTCTTCCTGGAGGTTTGAACCAGTTTTCATTGGGCTTAACCCGTAGTGGCACAGAGTGTGGTTGTGCATCCCGCCCCACGGCCATCGGCTGCGGCCCCACGGGGTCACTGGCACCGGGGCAGAGCAGGTGGGGGAGCGCTGCCACCCGAGGAGGAAGCGTTGGGAAATGTCGGGCTCTGAGCGGGGGCACTCCCACGGCACTGCCGCCGCCAGGAAAGGTGTTGTCAATTGGGTTGACTTTGGCTCTTTCAGTTATTTGGGTTTTTTGGTTTTCAGACTTCCTCACCCCACGGAGTGAATGAGTCAATGCCTGGCTCAGCGCGGCACGGCCCTGCTACGGCCCCATCGCCCTCCTGAGCCCAGCGCAGCCCCCTGCCCACCCCAGGGCTATGGCAATAGTGGCACCGGGACCTGCGGGTCACACTGGGGCGGGCGGTGGCATGCTGCCCCATTACCGGGCTGTGCCACATGAAGGCACAAATTGAAATCCGGCCGGAGGGAAGCAGGGAACCCAGAGCCCACCCCAACGAGCCCCAGCACCTTCCCGAAGCCAACAGCCCCCGGTGGGGCCACGCTCACCCTGGGGTTGGGGATGCAATTTTCCGCTGCCCGCGGATCCCGGAGCCCCCGCAGCCCCCGTCCTCGCCCACAGCCCCCGTCCCTGCCCGCTGCCCCCGTCCCTGCCC
>NC_034422.1:7137482-7140842 GCF_002078875.1 Numida meleagris
CGCAGCCCCCGCCCCGATCCCGCACTACGCTCCAGGTTAAGGTGAGATTTATTGAGTTCTACTTCCTGCTGGTGAAAAGTCCTTAAGGCATCCGACAAACGGCGCTCGGAACATCCCGGCACCGCTCCCATCCGCGGCACCGAAGGGGTTGGGGGCACCGGGAAGGTCATCGCTTGGGATCCTCCGTTCCTCCGCTGCGGGGTCAGAGCGGCATCGCGTGCCCAGGCCTGCACGGGACCCACGGCACAGCCAGGAGCGGGGCAGTCCCGGAGCCCAGCGGCGCCGTCAGGATGCGGCCGCCCACCGAGCGTCATTCCCCGCAACGTGTTCCCAGGAACGCGGATTTTTCCTCTGCAGTACAAAATCTTGGTAATCCCGAGGTGCCCCCGGGGTACGGTTGGTTTATTGCTATATTCTCGCTAGAAAATTAATTATTCTTTTTAAAAAACGGGCTATCAGCTGCAGATCCAGAGCGGAATGGGATTCGCGGAGCGGAGCGGCCCCGGTGTCGCGCCGTCTCCATTAGGCTTTGTAGCTCAGCTCGGCGTTCATCCGGGTGTACATCTCGTAGATGGCATCCAGGATGGGCGTCACTCTCACGAGGAACTGGTGGATCTTCTCAATGCTCTCCTCCTCCTTCACCTCCCTGCCCTTCTCCAAAGCCTTGAGCAGGTCCGACTTGTAGGGCAGCGCGTAGACCGAGCCCTGCGGGATGGGGTGGGAGCAGAGCTCAGCCCTGGCTGCGGGGATGCCCAAAACCCAACGAGACCCCCAGGGTCCCCCTGCCCACCCCACGCCAGGATGACCCCATCAGCAGCAGTCCCCTGGAGATGTCTCCTCAGGGACACGGTCAGTGGGGCGTGGTGGGGGGGGATCGGCGCTTGGACTTGGTGATGTTGGAGGTCCTTCCTAACCTTAATGATGCTATGACCCCCACGAAATGCTCCTCAAAACCATTCATCCCCCGCCCTCACCATGAAGAGCTTCTGCAGCATCCAGCCGTGGTACTTCTTCAGCGCAATCTCGTAGGCTTTCATGGCATTGACGCGGATGAGGTTGGGGTGCTCCTCGTCCCGCTCGCCGTCCGAGATGCTCTGCAGCAGCACCAGCATGAACTTCAGCCCCCTGCCGGGAGAGCGGGGCTGGTACCGTGACCCCGAGCCCTGGAGCCCCAAACCCGCTGTGGGGTGGAACTCTGACCCCGAGCCCTACACAACCCCCTAACCCCACACCCCAGGCTGAGCCCAGCGGGGCAAACGTGTCACCTCTTCAGCCACATCAGTGCCAGCGTCGCGCCCGTCTTGGGCCAGGCAGCGCCGTGCATCTCCTTCTCCACCTCCAGGATGTTCTGCAGCGTTTTGAACTTGGTGGGGTTGGAGTCATAAACCGCCCGGATTTTCTGCAAGGGCGCAGAGGTGCGGGGTCCGGGTGGGCTCCCGCGGCCGAGCCCCGGTCCCGCAGCCCCGTGCACGCGGTGGTGACCCCCTCGTACCTTGATGTTCCCGGCCAGGTCAGCTTTGACGGGTGAGTACACGATGGGCGTCCCCAGGCAGTCTGCGGGGACACGGGGTCAGCGTGGCACCGCGCGGGGTTCGCCCCGTGCCCGGCTGTCCCCGTGCGGCGTACAATGCAGCATTGTGCAGCGCGGCTGCACAGCCCCGTTCTGCCCCGTTCCATCCCGGGATACCGCCGGGGGGGCCGGGCCGTTACCCAACGCTGCTGCTCGGCGGGTCGGACGGGACGGGGCGCCACGCCCGGCCCTGACGCAACTCCGGTGCCGCCGGGCAGCGTCCCTCGGTGGGGCGGGGGAGCGGGGCGGGACCGGGGGCGGGACTGAGGGGGAGCGGACCGGGACCCGGGGAGATGGAACCCGGAGGGGTGTGGGACCGGGAGGGGGTCCCGGCACCGGACGGAACCCGCCCAGACCGTGCGGGGGTTGGTAAGCGCTCCGTGCCCGCAGGTGGCAGCGTCCCGGTGCGGTCCGGTATCGGGTCCAGCAGGTGCCGCAGACCCCTCGCCCCGCTCTTACCGAAGAAGGGCGGCAGGTGCGCCACGGCCTCCAGGAAGGGCAGCGTCTCGATCTGCTTGTCTGCCGGCAGCGGCCGGAACTCGTGCTCCAGCAGCAGCGCCATGCCCGGCCCGGCCCGGCCCGCACCGACCCGGCACCGACCCGGCAGCGCGCCGCGCTGCGCCACGCCCCTCCCCGCGGCCGGCCAATGGCTGCGCACCGCCCACGGGCCCGGCCGCCAATCGGAAAGAGAGGGCGGGACTTGTCGCGGTAAGGGGGCGGTGCTTATCGCTACGGTGGGCGTGGCTTATCGCGGCGAAGGGGCGGGGTTGAGGTGCGGCGTGCCCCGGGAGCACGAGGTCCGCGCCGGCAACCTCCGGGACCCCCGGGCCCCGCAGCTCCGGTCGAAGGAGCGGGCAGCTGGGCAGCCCCTCTGCCCCCCGTGCACCCGCTGTCCTGTATGCCCACACCTGTACAGCCGGGCCCCACGCCAGGTGCTGTGATCGGGTGGCTCTGAATTATTTAGCGGAGGTGAAGGTTTCACGGTGGGCAGATGGCACGGAGCTCGGTGACCCGACCCGGGCAGCAGCCGGGACTGAGCCCAATCCACCAGCTCAGGCCTCAGGCACCTCGAGGAATGGGGCACCCACAGCTCTGGGCAGTGCCAGGGCCTCACCGCCCCCTCAGTGAAGAATTTCTTCCTAATGTCTAACCTCAGTTTCCTTTCTTTTAGTTTAAAGCTGTTCCCCCTTGTCCTACCACGATCAGGCTGCGTACAAAGCTGCTCTCCTCCTGTTTACAGCCACGGAGCTGCCGCAGGAGGGCAGTTCCAAAACCTGGGCACGAATTGGGCGCTCGGGGGGCACCGTGCTGAAGGAGGCGAGGGGCAGCACCAGACCTCGTCCCGTCGTGGTCAGTGCCCAGGGGCCGTGCCCAGGGCCAGGCCGAGGAAACCCGAACCTTTCACCCGCCTGAAATATTCATAGCACCATGAATACTTAAAACCCCGGGCTGCACGGCACGGTGCGCTCTGACAGCAGCTCAAGTGTTGCGGCCCTCGGCCCTCCCCGCGCGGCCGCTCCGTTCCGCGAAGCGCGGCCCCGACGCTTTTTGTCCCTCGGCGGCGTCCGTACTCGTTGCCATGGCGACGCGCGGCGGCCGTCGCGGCCTATAAGGGTGGGCCATGGCGCTATGGCGGACGGTGCAGGGCCGGGCCTTGGAGCGGCGGCGGGAGCAGGAGGCGCGGAACCGGTTGCAGTGGGAGAGCTACAGCCGCTCGTTCGCCCGCGCCGCGCTCTGCTGCTCCGCCCAGGCCCGGTGGAGCGCGCCGCGGCCTGTGCGCGGCCCGAGCT
>NC_034422.1:7141050-7293390 GCF_002078875.1 Numida meleagris
GGGGGGGGGGGGGGGGGGGGGGCCGTGCTGCGTTAAGGGGTGCGCGGCCGCGTACACTGGCACTGCTCTCTGCACCCAGGTCGCCGAGCAGCTGCTGCACGAGCACTGGAGACAGAACAGCGCCGAGCTCCGGGAGGTGAGTGTTCATCGAATCACGGAATCACGGCTTGAGTGGGAAGGGACCCCCGAAGGCCTTCTGGTCCCACAGGGACACCCACAGCTCCATCAGTGCTCACAGCCCCGTGCCCTGACCTTGGGTGAATGCAGGGACGGGGCACCACCACCTCTCTGGGCACCCTGTGCCAGTGCCTCACCACCCTCAGTGTAAAACCTTCTTCCTTATATCCAACCTAAATCTCCCCTTTTTAAGTTTCCCCTTGTCCTGTCACCCAGACCCTTCTAAAGGGTCTGTCCCTTCTTTCTTACAGCCCATTTAGATACTGAAGGGCTGCTCTCAGCTCTCCCCACAGCCTGCTCCTCTCCAGGCAGCACAGCCCCAGCTCTCAGCCTGTCCTCATAGGGAGGTGCTCCATTCATCATTTTGGTGGCCCTCTTCTGGATGTGCTCTAACAGGTCCACATCTCTCCTGTCCCGTGGACTCCACAGCAGCACTCCAAGTTTAACTTGAGTCATCATATATGTGCTGTTGTAATTCACTCTGAGTCACAGCAGTCGCTATCCCAAGATCTGATAAGCAGAAGGCAAAGAAGTAAAAGGGCCCAGCTGTAAGAGTTCACCCCAAAGCGGATATTTTTCAAAGAGTTAGAAATCCATTCTGATTCTGAAAGCAGATTCTCAGTACCTATGACTTAAAGATCATTGGTGCTTCCCTGTTTCTCATTCTGCTGACATGCTGCTCCAGCAACTGGTTTCAGTATCACTGCAGTGTCCCAGAACTGGTGTGGGACATCAGCCCGAGCTTGTGACCTGGGGGCAGTGGGGACACCAGTGCAGAAGCAGGCTGTGGGGTTCCAGGCAGTCCTGGGTCCTGCTGGCACTAGGAAAGCCTCTGACAGCAGTGCTGTTGCTCTTTGCAGGCAGAGTCAGAGCTGCACAAGAAGCATGTGGTGGAAGCCTGGGGTGAGCAGCTGAAGCAAAAGCAGCAGGTATGCTGGGGCTGCCTGAAACATGTGGGCTGGGGTGCAGGAGGAATGGGAACTGGCTGTGTGTTTGTTGTTCTCTTGTACCAGATAGTGACTGAGGTTGCCTTGCTCATTCCCATAGTGGTGGGAGGTTCTGGTGTCTGCAGAATGGCAGGAGTTGTTGATGGGAAGGGTGTTTTCAGTGAAGAGCCATCATTCACATCTAGCAAGTATCTGTCTCCTAGGAAATGCAATGTTATCTGCTGAACAGATCTGTAGTTTTGCTCAGTCCTTGTTTTCTTCCCTAGCATATCTTATTCTGTGTTCTTCAAATACACGTCAGCATCCAGGAATCTGATTTGTGCATTTCCTGAGCCACAGGCTGTTTCTTCGAGTTTAGTCTGACCTTAAATGCAATGCTTTGTTTTGGCTCAATAAGCAAGAAGCAACTGAACGAGAAGAGAGAAAGCGCTACGAAAATGAGTATGAAATTGCGCGAAGGGAAGCTCTGGAAAGAATAAAACAAGAGGAAGAGAAGCGTCGGCTGGAAGAGAAGAAGCAAGCAGAGATGTTGCTCCAACAGATAGAAGAACTGAAATTACGGGAGACAGAGGTAATCTTCAGTTTCTCCTCATGTAAGAAGGAAGCTCACTGCTTCGCTTGGAAATACAGAAATGCTGACCTGACCTCTTCCCTCCAGCTTTCCCCTAGATTAAATCTGGAACAAAGTCAGCTGTGACTTGCATTCTGTCAGTAATGTAGACCTCTCCATGAATACAGGCATGTTAACTGACTTATGGTAGGCTTCATTTGCGCCTCTTGAAATGTGAGCACCCTTCTGAGCTGTACCGGCTGAGAAAAAGACTTGCAGAAACATCTGAGTGTGAGAGGTTCAGGTCAAAGGCTCTTTCAGCTGAAGCTCCTCACCCTATCTCTTATGCTGTGAGCCAGTAAGACACAAATGTGGAGTATTTACCACAGCTTTGATTTTGACTGCTTGCAAAGGAACAGCATATGGTACAAGCTCTGGTACAAAGGCCCTCTTTGGGATGTCCTAGCTCTCTGAAGTACTTTCTTGGTTATTGTTTTTTTTTTTCCTTTTCAAAAACATCAGGCAACAAAGCTGAAAAAAGAACAAGAGAATTTATTAAAGCAGCAGTGGGAGCTGGAAAGCTTGGAAGAAGAAAGAAAACAAATGGAAGAGCACCGGAAGAAGACTGAGCTTGGGTACGGGATCAATGCAGCTCTAAGCAGGGTTGGATGGCATCTCTTCCTGTGACCACGATGGTACTTGCAGCAGGAGATGTTGTTTTAAATAGCAGGGGTGGGTAGTAAATGCCTGTTTTTTGTTGGAAGTGCCCAGAACAGCTAATGAGCAAATGCACTGGTGCCTTTACTACTTCTTGTTCATGTTAGAGGTAGCAGGTATCTTTGCCTCCATATATTTTATTGTAATAAAGGTATCTTCTTGAATGCTGGTATGTAATAGAACAGGGCTTTAGAGCTAGACTGAATTTTGTTTTGTTTTTCTCCTTCAGTCGCTTTTTGAGGCATCAGTGTAATGCCCAGTTAAGGAGACGAGCCCAGCAGATACAGGAGGAGCTGGTAAGAGAAAATACCCTTTGATTTATACACTATAGATACTGCGTGCTGAAGGAACTTGTTCTTTGTGTTTCATGTATGTGTCTGCCTCCAATGCCTATAGATAAGCAGGTAGGAAGCCTCTTCTGGCTTATGAACAGGGCTGGAGCAGAAAGATCACAGAAAAGCTGGCAGACAGTGTGTCTTTCTGAGCACACCCTTGACACTGTGTCACCAATGATTTGTACAGAATACAAAAGTACACAGGCTGGAAGCCTGCTGGATGGTTGTTAATCGTTTGGCTTTTCTCAAGGAAACAGACAGACAAATCTTATTAGCCCTCCTGGAGAAAGAAGACGAGGATCAGCGCCGCCAGTCTGCAAGACGAGAGCAAGCTGTTGCAGACGTTGCCTGGATGAAACGTGTCATTGAGGAGCAGCTGCAGTTAGAAAAGGAGAGGGAGGCAGAGCTACAGATTATTTTTAGGTGTGTATGCACCTCTGTACATCATCTAAAGAGAATGTATGCGCTGAGTATTCTTGCCTGTTTGGCAGAGCTCCGTTACTGTTTGTTAAATAGGTGGGCATTTAAAAGTGGACATCAGAAAGAGGTGCATGGTGGGCCTTGCTGTTGTAGAAATGTGTTTTTATTTAACTGGAAAGAGTAACCTTAGAAAGGAATCTTTCTTTCACCCTTAGAGAAGAAGCTAGAAAAGTGTGGGAGAAGAGGGAAGAAGAATGGGAAAGAGAGAAGATGGCCAGAGATCGCCTGATGAATGAGGTGGTGACTTTTTTTAATGAGGTGTCTCTTGGTTTGACAAAGCTGTTGTTCCAGCTGTAACCTTCCAACCTCCAGAGGGTCACAGCCTTCTACACTTGAGGGAGGGTTTTTCTGTTGGTCTCATATTTTTCTGAGAACTGTTTAACTGTCTACGCTGAGATTTCCCCTGTTTTGCTTCTGAGTCTGGCCTCTTCCTTTTCTCTCTTAATCCTCTGATTTCACACAGGTCCTTGCAGGCAGGCAGCGCCAGATCCAGGAGAAGATGGAGTTGAACAGGCGGGCCCAAGAAGAGTCTATAAAGCATCGGGAGCAACTGATTAAAGAACTTGAGGAGGCAAAAGAACTGACAAGGCGAGAGAGAGAGCAAGAGGAGGAACTGAAGACAGCTCGCAGACGGGAATTGGAAGCTCAGGTATAGTATGCTTTTCAGAGAGGTACCCAAGCGTCAAAAATGCTGTTGCAGAATACTAACAAAGCTGTTGCTTCTGCAGAGTGCATGGGAGAGTGCTGCTGCAGAGATTCACTGGGCTTCTGAGATGTCAGTTAGGGACACTTCTGGTCCCAAGTGCACCATCAGACTCTCTGCCTGTTTCTGTTCAAATGTCTGTGCAGCCCCTGGCTTTGTCCTGTAACCTGTTGGTTGAGCCAGTGTGCCTGTTTAGTTTCGTTGTGCTAGAAACCTTGCTATGGTACTGCCTCCAACAACATGTGTGTGTCCTGAGACCTGGCTGTAACAGCCCTCATCTTGTCTCTGCTCAGCTGACAGAACGGCGCCTACAAGAACAAGAGGAGCAGGAGCGCCAGAGAGAGGAGGAGGAAGAGGAGAGATCGAACAAGGAGCGCTGTGCAGAGTTGGTGCGGCAGGAGGCCGAGCGCATGGCTGAGCAGGGCCATGGCAGCAGGGTGGGTAGCAGTGTGGCAGGGAAGCCTGCAGGTACACGTCATCCTAACACTCAGGTGTGTCAGGAAGGGTGACGGCCTCAAATGTGAATCTAAATGCTACCAGTCGTGGTAAAGCCCTAGCTATAGTGCATTTCAGCTGTTCCATCTTGTCTTCTGTCATGCTAAAAACAAACCCAAATTTGAATTACCCTGCTTGACCACATGCCCAGAAGACCATGTTTCTCATACTAAACTAGGAGCTACTATGCGGAGTAACTTGCCTCTTTGTCATTTAATAGATAGCAGCTAGAAGAGCCAGAGAAAGCTGGATGGGGATGTTACTGCCCTAGAGTGTCAACTCTTTAAAAAGTTACTGATTTTTCTTGAAAGATATCTGTACTTGCTAACATATATTCTTTGTCTGCTGAATAGCATATGTAGGAGACTAAAGGTAAAGCCCATAAAGTAGTTATGATTTTCTGTTTCACTGTTGTTAGCTCCACGGTTACCCAAAAGCAGCGTGGACCTGAAGACTACCGTCCTTCAAAGCTGAGGAATGAGCACAAAATGAAGTTGCAGACAACAAGAAAGGACATTCTGAAGAATCAAGGAACTCCTGAAATAATTATGGTTTTCAATTAGCCTACAATGATGCCAAGACTCAGCTCAGAAGTCACATTTCTGAAAATATTTGGCTGTGACACAGCTGAACACAAGATCAGTTTTCTACTGGCTTTAATAAATCCGGAGGTTTGAACATGCTTGGAGGACTCCACCCTGAACTGCTTCACTTACTCCATGTTCAGGAGACGTGATACGTTCTAGTAAGTGCTACGCTGGGTCAAAACAGCAAAGGAATTAAACTTGTGCTTTGGACCTAAAACGTGGAAGAACCTGTGCCTCCTGTGGAACAGGAACTGTGAGCCTCTAGCTGCTGTTTTCTATTTAAGCTTTAGAAGCCCCATTCCCACCTCTGGAGCAGGACATGCCTGGAAGCCCCAGCTGTCTTTTAAGGGTTGCTTCAAGATACGTATCACAAATCAGTACGATAGATAACGTGGCAGTAATTGCTAATGTATCCAGTTCCTCTCCAGAACGTGTTGAAGGCTTCCATAAACTTTGCTCTTTTTTTTTTCCCCTCACTTGTTTCACAATGAATAATTATAAGCTGAACACGTGTTAGCTTCTTCTTAGTTTCAAGTTGCTGCAATGCAGAAGGCGAGGGGAGTTTCAGCTGCTGATTACACTTGATTCTCAACTCCTCTCAGAGGTAAGTGCAGCTTAAAACCAGGCCAAGCACTTCAGCTGGCACAGTATGTTCAGATCCATCTTTACTCAGTTACAAGAACTCCTTCAAGACTTTTTTTCTTGCAACAAATAATCCCCAACATTTCACACACTGAAAAGGTTTTAGCATTTTATAGTAATACAGTAAACAAAAGATTAAGTCAGACAGCATGACACTGAAGAATACAAGTTTTGGAAAAGGCAAAAAAAAAAGTTTACTTTCCTATGCAGCATACTGTAAAGAAAGAGCAAGTTTGTTTACAAGGGGGGAAAAAGGACATCTACTTAGAAAACAACACAACAAAACCAATAACCTTCTAAATCTTCTGACCTGCAGTGCTGTATGGTTTGGGATAATCTGTTGCTCTTCAGTTCCACAGCTGTACCACGCTGTGAAAAGATCTGACATAGCACAGAAGGGTTTGCTCAGCCTGCCTCTGTTCTACTGCCAGCATCCACAATCTGCATATCCCACATCATATGCACTGGGGTTCTGGAGCAAGGACGTGGTATGGCAATGACCAGCCTAGAGTAAGTGTTTGTTCAGAGATGGTGGGAATTAGCAGAAGTGCTGCTTAAGTGACAAAAGGAGAAAGCAATCCATTACAGGTGGCCATGTTTTACAGCTAGGCCTTCCAATGAGCTCAAGCATTGTTTTAGGAAAATCTGGAGCAAGGGCTTGCAGCTGTTGAAGTGTCCCTTTGTTTTGGTACAGATGTAAACTGAAACCTACAATGAAACTCAGCGTTACCCAGCTTTGGAAATCAGGTAAGGTGTGTTAAAGGAAAGCATATAATGCTAGCCTGAGAGATTTAAAAATGCCATCTGCTACCTTTCAATGACATCAAGTGAAGAACAATCTCTCAGAAGGCTATCAATGTATTTAATTGCCAGTAGCGTAATTTGGAAGTAGGTTTTTTAAATGTCTCTTACAGTTCTAATCCCAGCCTGTCTGCATTCCTGCAGGCTTAGAGACAGCTCTAGGAGCAGAAGTGAAGAAGGGGGGGGGAAGTCACCCTTAAGATTAATTTACTGGATTGTCATTGACTTTCTCAGTTCCCTCCCTCCTGCAACATCAGGCTACTAAAAAAAAAAAAAAAAAGGAGTTAAGTACAACATACATTGTTAGGGCATGCAGTGTTTGTATGTATATATAAACACAGTATGACCTGAAAAGGAAGGAACGGCTGAAGTTGATTTGTTAACCTCCATCAGGCAGTTTTTTCCACCAGGAAGCCTTCCTGGCAGGCTCGGTGCTGCAGCCCTGTTTGTCAAACAGCAGACGCCTGTTCCTGATTCAGATGTGTCTGTGAAAACTGTCTGAGTGTTCTCATCAACTGCTGACACGTGACAGCTGCTCCAGCTCTGCAGCTTTGCTCCTGACTAAAACACAGCCTGACCTGGCTGCCAGCTGAACTGCTACAGCAGGCTCCTTCAGCATCACAGCATGCTTCCAAAGAGGAGGCCAAAGCTAGCCCTTCTTCCGTGTAGTTTAGACTCCAGAGAGCTTTTTTTTTTGTAATTATGGACTTATGTGGTTTTCTTTCATGAAGTTTCATGAACAGTTATGAGTGGGGGGAAAAAAACTGAAACGCACGTGGACGCTTACCACCTCTCTACCTGTCTGAAAGACAGCCTGGAGGGGGGGGGTTACTCAGGATACAGCCTGAAAAATGTTGAATGCTTTGCGAAAAAAAAAACTTACTGGATAGAAGAAATCTTTTCACATTTGGATACGGTGAGGTACAGAGGTTATATGCTATGGCAGACACAGCTTCTTTGATCTGGCACTATTACTTTTTCTTTCCTTTTAAATCACAGCTCTTCAGTGGAATTGCATCCATGTTGCTGCAAATGTGAGGGTGCCTTGAAGATGACAGAAAAATTCCATAGGAAACTTAAAAATGAGTTGCTAAGCCAGAAACAAAGGATAATATTTTAACCACTAATGCCCTAAAGTAACATCAAACATACATATTAATGGCATAGTGACAACTAAAAGAAATAACTATTCAAACTCCTTCCAAAACAGATAAAGTGACAAAGACCTTGTATAGTTACATGTAGCAAGCTCGGATGCTCACAGCTACTATTGTTTCAGCAGACTAACAACATACTATTATTGCACAACAGTTGATATGGGAACAGTTTGGCTTGTACTCCATCACCAGGAGTGCAAGCATCCTGCTGCTGGGCAGCAGCTGTGCTCCTGGAGCCTTCAGAGCCTGCTTCACTGCAGGTTTCTCCATCAGCAGCAGCACTGCACGCGAGGCTCCAGGATGGACAGAGCAAGGGTGAGATTCTGCCCTCTGATATGTGCAGTTGACTTCGGTGGGGATTTGGCAAGCAGTATCTGAAAGCAGCAAGTGGCCCCAAGGAAACATCTAGCAAGAGCTTGATACAATGCTGGTACGTGATATTGGCTCAAGAGCTATTTGCAGCATGCTATTATCTGTAACTAAACTGGCAACACAGGCACAAAATAAGGCAGTGGGTTAAATTAATCATTAAAATTGTTAGAAAACATGCAAAAATAATACTGAGTTTAGAAAAAAAAAAACAAAACGTTTCTTGCCCCTTTAGTTTTTTTCCTCGTAAAAATCTGAATAGTTCCACACCTATATTTGAAATTCAACCTTTTAAAAAAAAAAAAAACAAAACGAGAAAGCCAAAGTGTGACTCAGTTGTTGTTCTCTTTGGTTGTGATGGTAACCAGCTGCTTAGCAGCCTTGGCGATGTCGTAGGCGCACTGGATGACCTGCTGTGTGACCAGCTGGATGTCCGTGGTGGGGCACGTCTCCACAGGAAGGGTTTTTTTGCACTCGGATTGGAGTCTGTAGGCACTAGATGTCAGCAGGCGCAAAGAAGTCCTTACCAGTTCAGATTTGGGTTTCTGGGAAAGCAGAAGTGGAACCAGACAGGACAACAAAAGCGGTTTAGGATCGCTTCTAACCACCCAGTAGTGCTCAACCAATGCTCTTTAACGTGGACTCTTAGCTGCTAGGGCTCTGCTTTCTGCAACACGTTTCCCTGTGCTCTACGAGACGTTAGAAACCATCGCTGCAGAGGTGTGGGGTGGGAGTGGATGAAATAAGCTCCCAGAATTCCCCCTCTTTAATCTCATAATCTCAAGTACACACGGGGAATACAGATTCCTGCTCTCGTTTAAGAAGTTACTCACACCAATTTTCTAAGGCCCATTTCCTGCTACCCAGTGCACGTCCTGGCTGAGATCAGGGTAGAGCACATACAGGACAGTCAGTTCAGATCAGCACAACAGCATGAGATTCTCCTGGCAGTTTTACCAAAAACTTTATGATGGAGATTTCACACCTTGAAATTTACTTTGAAGAAAGATCTATGTATACCTGCTTTAAGAAACACAAGCAAGGGCATTCAAAGAGAAACTAGGGGATCTAGCTAGGTTCCAGTAAAACCCTATCACTCCTTAAGCAAGAGGCAAGAAGCTTCCAGGTTTTGATGAACTGCACGCTCTTTTTCAAGTTGAAAGTCCAAGAGTAAAATTAGAGGACCGGATACACAAATTAACCTTTCCTGATTAGCATGTGACTAAGGATGGAAGATTCAGAAATCAACCCAGTCACCTCCCCTTCCTTCTGCTTTTCATTTACAGCAAGGAAATCCAACAAAGAACAAAACCAAAACATACTTACTTTTGGGAACAAGGCTGCCATCTCCGTCACTGCCACGTGTATTCTCTCAGAGCACGGTATATAGCTGCAAAAAGGCACAATGTATTATTCATCATGTCTGGGCAGCCTTTCCTCTTCAGTTTCCCTGCTCAGGGGCTGTTATTCTAGCAACAACTGGGTAACAAAACCCCATACATATTCCATGAACACCTCTGTAGGCTGTGCTTTAGGCAACTGCAGGAGATACAGCACACAGCTGGGTGACTCTTAGTGCCTCCTCACTAAGCATTGCCAGAAACCTGTGCTGCAGTGTGCTATGTAACTATGTGACTTCAGAGAAAAACAAGAACTGAAATAACTCAAAATTATTTCTTCAGTTTTTGTTCATCTTCGCTCAGTGTTTGTTCGAAGGAGCAGCTGTCCAGATCCATCGTGCCAAGCGCTGTCGGAAAAAGCCCCAATTTGTCTGCAATTACAAAGCACGTGTCTATGAATATTAACTACACATTAACTCATAACTCGCATTTCCTCCCTGCCCCAGAGCTTGCCTCTAAATTCGGCAGAAAGTCGCTCAGCTGCTTCTGTTTGGTGTATGCACAACAGCCATAGCTGGTACGTGTGGAGAGTATGCCCAAGCAAACTGGGTCATGAAGTCAGACGCGCAGTAAAGACTCCACAGTCTGACAATATTTAAACCAAACCTGGTGCCTCCTTGGGGAAAAAAACAAACAGCTGTTTTTCACTCAGTGCAGTGTCAACAACCAAAAGTGGATGCAAACACATTGCTCTGCACGGGGGATCTGAGTGAGTTTAACTCGCTGCTGTTTCAGGAAAATCTCTTTGTTTGGGAAGAGCCCTTTCTGCATAAACCAAGAGGCTGTAAGACCACGCTGCTACAAGGAAAGCAGTTAAACCATTAAGGATCTAAGCAGCTAAAAACAGCCTGGGATCTGAGTTCCAGTTTCCATCAATTTCACGTCTCATTTAAACACAGCAAACACGCAATTCACGATTCTCATACCGCAGCTTACAGGTGCATGCAGCTTTAAACTGCCAACCACTTCCACAGAATGTCAGTTGTAGGCTACATATCCAGTAATGCTATTGAGTTAATCAGTGATAGCTAACCAAATAAAGGCAGATTCCATTAGTCCTCATAGATTTCACTTCTGGCTTGCACACCAGATGAAAATTAGTCTGTTCAAAACACGTCTTAATACTATTCACTGTAAGCTGTTGTGTTCTGTTAGTGTGGGCTGTCAATAGTCTTACTTCAAGATTCGGTTTCATCCTTCAGAAACTCCATTTCAGCATTAGTTAATTAATGCAGTTCGATCTTAATTGAGCAAAAGAACCTCAGAAATATCACAGCAACAGCATTCAAGAAAAATACCCAGCAGTCGTAGATTACGGGAGATCATTGCCCTTTCAAGCAGCAAAACCAAACAACAAAACCCACAGTCATTCTATGCAGCCATCTTGCAACACCGAATGGGCAAGAACAGGTCAGTCACAGATGCACTGAGAAGGAAGCAACACCGTGGGTCATTTTGGCAATGCAGGAAAACTGCTTTTAAAAGTGAAGAAATTAAGAAGCGCGTTTCTGTCAGCCTCAAATCACCCAAGTTCTTCCAAATAATCTGGAAGTGGAGGAAATCTTCCAAGTCCACTGTAATTTCCATTCTGCAAGTGACTCAAAAATTAATTACCTCCCTGCAAGCCACACTGAACAGCACTGTACCTCGTAAAAAAGCCAGTTTTGCTGATTAAACTCTCCACCAAGGCGGATAAAACCCTAAAAGTAGCCGAGTGAAGATTAACGATGCATATTTCACAACACCTTCTCTAGGTTACTGTAAAGTTTATGGTATGTCTTGGAGGGAGGGCTCTGTTGCACAGTCTGAACGCTCACGGTAAGCTCATGAAATAACCTGATGCACTGGACATGTTCACACACATCCCAGGAAGACAGCAGGGGGATTTTGTGGCAGCGTAGACAAGAGAATCCACCATCACCAGTAACTGGTGGCAACCTCTTCTCCATTTCTGACACTTATTCCTGGCAAGAATACCTGGGGTTAAAGCTTGGGAAATTATGTTTCAGAGAACATGTCACTTAAATTTCCTTTTTATTTTAGGCATTAATAAAATACTTGGTCAGGTTAGAAGACATTAGTTAACTACTCTTCTTTTTTTCTTAATTGATTCGAGACCAAATGACCTTCTTGTTCAACATATCAGCTGTACAAACAGTTGAAGACCTAAAGCTGAAAAGTGGGAATGTTGCATGCAGAGCATCATGAAAATTCTCCTATGTTGGCAACAGTGCATAGAAGCAGCAAGCAGATATTGTGCTGTCAGTTGTCATCCTTCATCTCCATGGACAATAGGTACAACAGAGACAGGAGAATCTCTTAAATTAGGACAGCTCAGTTCCCGTCTGCAATTCTGTTCCGCACTAAATCAACACCAGGAGCTTCAACTGAACCAGCAGTCTCCTGGGTTCATAACTCCCTGCACTTGATAGCTGAAGTTCCTTTATCATCCAAAGCGTTTCATGCATAGCCTTTAACGACCCCTGCGCAGACGGTGTGTGAGGGAGGAAGGCAGCAGAGAGAAAGAGAAAGGACACTGTGCCTGGGAGGCAGGGACAGAGGCCAGAGTACCAGGAGGCAGGAGCGGGCTGCGGGCTGCTCAGGGGCTGCAGGGGAGCTCTCTCGGCCCAGGGAACCAGCGCGCTGCAGCAGCCAAGGCTGTGTCTGAGCTTGAGCGTGCTCGCACGCCCTAATGGTCTATTGGCCAGTGGAGCACAGGAAAAGGAACAGAAGAAAGTGAGGAAAAAAAGAAAGAAAAAAGGGAAGAAGTTGTTTCATTAATAGATTGTATTCTTGCATCGTTTTATTATTGTCTGATCATCTACGCAGCTTGCCATTCTTTTATCTACAGCATTCCCCGCAGGAATTCGGAAGCCGTGACATCCCCAGCTATCTCGGGTGTATCAAGGAAGCGTTCCCCTGCTGCAGGGAGGGAACGGAGGAACCATTCTCCTTAGAAATTCTCAGCCCCCAGAGACAAAGCCAGGGAGCAGGAAAACAAAGAACAACAGCTTCACAGATCAGTGAAGATTATACTCATGGAAGTAAATACTGGCAAACACCATACCCCACACAAGGCACGGAAAGCACAAAAAAGAACACAGGTTGCTTAAATACCTATTCAATTTAACAGCCAAAAGCTAGGTACACTGCACTGTTTTTTCCCAAGGAAACCATGACATACATAAAACCCAAACTCATTTAAAACTTCTCTTACTATTGCTTCTTATTATCTTTGAGAATCAAGCAACAAAGGACCACTGTGGAAAAGGTTACGGGCAGGGGCAGTGAGCTCAGCACTAACACGTTAGAACTCGCCATTCAGTGTGAGAAGGAAAGGCCGTGCACTGTCCTCTCTAAAAATAGAAAAGTACCAGAAGGAAAAAACACAGAACAAGAGTGGCCCCATTGTTGTGCACTTCTCTCAGCAAGGCAGGAAGTGAGGGTTTAACAAAAATCACCAGCAGCTTCTGACGGGCCGAGATGGGAACAGAACTCGGGGCTGGAAGCAGAACGCACAGCTCCCAGTAAGACCTGCCAGCTGCCACGTTCAGTTTGTCTGGAGACCAACGCTGTTCCAAACCTAAAACATGTTTGTACTTCGAAGATGTAACTATTGTTTACAGTCCTCCAGGAGAGCTGTGCAGGAGCACTACCCGATGAGCAGACTGTGACTGTGGCTTTTACCTGCTCGTGGTTATTCTGGAAATCAGTTGTTCAAATGGACCAGAAGCTGAAGCTGTGCGTTACCTGACTTGCAAATAGGAAGGCCAAATGCTCCCTGCTTTACGTGTTTTACCCCAAACAAGACTTACTGTCACTATCACACTTCTGTAGAGTGTCCATCCCTAAGGTCTGCAGTCTGAAGATCCAAGAGAATTTCTCTGCAGCACTCATTTGATTTTTATCTTAAACAACAGTCCCAATTTGCAGGAAGACTTCACAAGTGCTTTGCTCCCCTGCATTCCTCATCTTGCAGGGAGCTGCACTGGCTTTTTGGCCAGGAGCATGCGTTTCTATTGCCTGCACTGGTCACTTGTCCCTGCTCACCCCACACATCCTCCAGTACCCCAGGGAACACCACAGACCTACACACTTCATGTGTGTGAAATCAGGATCTCCAGTATGAACACAGGCAGTTGGTAGCTGTACTTCTGAGAACACTTGCATTTTATTCATTTTCTCGTAACCTCCAGAGCTTTTCCAGCACACGTGCCTTACCTGTCATGCTTGTTCTCTTGTGCCGCACGCAGCAGTTCCTGAATATTCTTAGTGATCTGCTCAGTCTTCCGAATCACATCTTCTGTACTGGGCAAACTGGAGCTGGGGGCTGTGTCGGTGTCTTCAGGGATGGATCCCTCTCCCTGCCAAACAACACTCCTCTGCCTTCCCTTCCTGCCTGACCTGCAAAGGAACAAAGCTGAGTTTGGCTCTGAGTACAGAGCTTCATCACCACTGACCTTCCTGTCCTCTGACAGCATGGTGCTACAGCATTAGCTCTGTGTCACCGCACCTACCCCGTCTCCTCCAGCTCCAGAGGGGCAGTGGTGTTATCGTAGTCGCTCTCAGGCACGCTGCTCTGCTTTTCCAGCTTCGAGGCCTGCAACAAAGGCAGATTTGTTTCAGCTCTGTGCAAGAAAGAACAGCCCCCAAGCACTGCATCCCACTTATGTGGTTTGCTCTTAAGCACGACAGCCCCTGTACCAGCTGCTAGTCCAGATCCCAGCACACCTTGGTATACCCAGATCAAGGGTGGGAGGCCAGACCAACCAGAGTTAAGATCAACTGCAGAACGAAAGGTGAAGGCTATGTGCAGAGCCAGAGGCCCGATATTTTCCATCTCCTATTCTCACGTAGACCAGCTTTGCACCTCCCAGGAACACACCCAACCCATGTGGCAAGGGTGATGCTGTTCTAAACCCTAAACTCCTGTTCAAACGTCTGGGTTTGGTTTTGTTCTTTTACCCTCCCAAACAGAGGGCTGCTAATACAAGAGACCATATTTGCACCACAACAGCTCAAGTGCGCCCACTCTCCCCACATATGCAAACACACAGCCCCTCTGTCAGGGAGAAATTGAAAGCAGACTCTGAAATGCACAGCTAGGCTTCCTTCTCTGACCAGGTTCAGCTTTCTAGAATAGTTTATGTCCCGGCATTACAAGCTCCTGGAACCCCTACCATCAGGCCAACCTCTGCAACTCACACAGATCCGCAATTCAAAGCCCTGTGAGGCACACTCTTATCTTAGGGCAGGCTCTGAGACCACTATACATCTGCCTTTTCCAGTCTTAAAAACTGTAATGCTCATCAGAAGCACCTGCTACAGCTCACCCGCTTCGAACCAGACACATCAGTGTCACTGCACACACAGCTCAGGCTCAGTGTCAGCTCCCACCTTGCTCACAGGCACTGCTCACCCAAGAGGGTCCTCTGCCATCCCCGCTGAAGAACCAAAGCTGGAGCTCTACAGAAACTCTGAAGTCAAGACGAAGGGAATCTCTAGCGTTAGATTGCAAGAGATACCTTCAATCAGCATCCTGGATCCTTACAGTTAGGAAACAATGCTTCTGTCTTGAGGGTGGACCGAAAATGTGACAAGGAAGCATTTTTCATTGGTTAAGAGCTATTCCATTCATTAAGCGCTTACCTATTGCTACCACCACCAAACACCCAGAGTACGAATGCTTCCCATTCATTTTAAAGCTACTTTGCTCAGAAGAAAAAAAACAACACAAGAATTCTTTGAATGCTCACCTCTGAGGATAGCTACTAAAGATAAACTCTAAGAAGTGACAGGCATGTTTTGAGGATAAGGACTTTATATGCACGGTCTGTAGTTTTAGTATCTAGCACTCCCTGTAAATCTATTTTTTTCTCAATTGATATGGAGTATATTAGAGCCAAAATAATAATAATAAAAAAAGGATAGAAGAATTTGGAAAGTGGGTTCTTTATCCTGGTGGAAAGAGACCAGAGTCTGACCACCCAGCACCCAAACCCACAGACTGCTTTTAGAAACGCTCTGTGTCATGATGAAAATTTGAGCAGAGACTCCGCAATGATTTCCCAAGAAATGGGATGAGATGGTACTGCTCTCATCATATTAACCACACAGAAAAAGTATAAAAGAGAGAACTTTTCCCAAAAGATCTTTTCAAAAACTGTGAGCTCTTACAAGAAATACGAACACTTCCCTCTCAAGTTCACTCCTGGGAGTCTTATTTTAAGCCAAGCTTAAATATTGAACACATAATATGACAAAATGGATATAAGCTACTTGCAAGTTTCTATGGAACAAGCCATAAACATCTAAAAACACCCAAAAGGAGCTTGCGTTACTATGTCCTTCAACGTTAAAGAGGTTTAATCAGCAAGATCTCAAAATGCCATCAACTCATTCTGATGACAGAGGATACCTCCTGCAAGCAGTGCAAGCTGGCAGTGCAGGCTGGTGGAACGGCCACAGCCAAGCTAAGGGCTGCTCACCTTCAGCACCTGGGAGTTTGCGATGCACTTAGCTACCTGGGGCCCCTTCACAGCCAAAAATGGATGTTATTCTAGAGCTGCAAACAGAACTTGCTTTTACAGTTGTTACAAGGTTCCCAAACTAACAATGTAGTCAAAAGAAGCTGGTGCAGACCAGGCTATCAAACTGTTCAGTTACGCTAAACGTGCCCTCATGCAAGGTGGCACTTAGGGTTTCTTCTAGCAAATGAAGCTGAGTGAGACCAGATTGAAATGTCCCGCTACAAGAAAGAGAAAAATGTTTTTAAAAGATTAAGAAGCTGCCTGAGGCTTCTCAAAATAGCTAACAGTTGACACAAGAAGCTGCAGTAAAGACAGCACCTTTGGAACAACAAGAGCTTGCAGAATGCATATAACGCTACTATTTTTTTCCCTGAAGTCAAGTGTTTTGTTAACTACAGTTTTGTAGAGCCTGCTGGAATACCGTGTAAACTTCCTTTATACACACTCAGTGTCTTTCACCTTGACCTGAAAACAGCCTTGCTAACAGCAATTCCCATGCCATTCAGACTTCCATCTGTTAAGGTCAGCAGAAAGCAGGCTAGCCAACACTGAAAGAATCGCTGGGCAATGTGTTTGGATGCTTAAAGAACTCACTTCAAACAAAGTAATGAACACCTGTAAGATAAACAGTCAATGAATATCGACGTGGATCGGTGCAGACTGATAGCCCCCAAAGAAAGCAGGCTCGGAAGTTAGGACATGCACGTGCCTCATGCAGTGCATTTTAGTCAATAGGAAGAGTTACACATTGGCTTATGAAATATCAGCGAGTGCTTGCCAAATTCCTTTCCAAGCAGCAGCCAATTTGTCTTCTGGCTGCTTTCATTGTTACGCAGCTCAACAAGTGATTCGGAGTGACTGTGCACAGGGTTAAATGCTGAAGATTTTAGCCGTTGTGAAGTTAGAGAGGCAAGTATCCACAGCACGGTGCGGAAGAAACGGAAAGTGATGAAACGCTGCTTCGTGCAAGCATGAAGGCCAGGGAGTGTAAAAGGGGAGAGGACAGAGGCGTGAGCCTTCTCGGAGATTGCCACCTCCTCCAGGTAAAAGACCAATTGGGAAGGTACTTAACCCTTCGTGTGCTTTCATCCCTCGACCAGGAAAGCGTGGAGGGGAAGGAAGGTAGAGATGAAGAGGAGGTCACAAACGCACTCCTCCCGATCTAAAAAATGGGAAAGAGAAAAACACTCGGGCAAACCAAAACCAAAAGCAAAACACAAATAGTTCTTAAGTGAAATAAAGGTGCATTCTTAAAACCGTGAGAGATGACATAAAGCGAGAATGATTTTGAGAACTTGGCTGAGCGTGAGCAGACTTCATTTTTTCCAATATTCAGTTGGCTTCACGGTAATTCTAATCCTGATATTTCAGAGGCGCTGAATTTCACAGAGAATAAAATATATTCACCGTAATACCCAATTAACCAGCCTCCACATAACGATGCTTCAAAACCACTCCCTCTATCCAAATTTCAAACCAATGCAGAAAGCAAAGTACCCAAACACAGCTCTATAGCATCTTGCATGCATAGGCACCGACGAAAGAATTCTGACTTTTCCCTCTGTCAGCAACACCTTTACAATGACATGTCAACATCATTGGAAATGACACAGGCTTCACAGTTTTAAGTTCTTTTTAGCATAACTGCAGGGAGGGGCGAGGAGAGGGTACAGCATACAAAATTCTGCAGCGATTCCCTGGGGCGCTCACTGCCTTCCCTGGAACACGCACAGAACATTTGCCCTCCTCTCACATCAGTGCAGAATCCTCGTGGCCAAAACAGCGCTCTCTCCCTCTGCTACCAATGCATCATACAGGAAGATACTCATCCAGAAGAATCTGTTCAGCTAACAGAACTAAACCATCTTCAGCCTCCAGTTCCAAACTCGGAACAGGAATCTGGCTGCCTAGCGAAAAAGCTGGCGTCAGGTTTTTCTTAATTATTATTATTTTTTTTTAATGTCATTGTAGGGTTCCACAAATTGTCATGCACCTGCATATGTCAAGAAATAAATCTATGAGTCGCACCTACCTTCTCAGAATACTACTTTTTACCTCCCTCCTGGTTTTCATACAGTCACACGTTGATATTTGGAAAATATATTGTGGTTAAAAGAAACAGCTGAGCAGAAGCCAGAAGCTCCAGCTTAAACGTTCCAGAACCGTTACAGCTTTTACTTTTCAAAACATCAAGCTCCTGCAGACATGTTAATACAGCAAACAGTAACAACTCTTACAGTTCAAATTCCCTCCGAAGCAAACAGTTGAGCTGCTTTGGTAAGCGAGTATAGTTGGAAGAGACAGAAAAGCTGAACAAAAGGAGAAATGCAGAAGCATCAGCAGTTTTACTTACGTGTGGAGGAAAAGGCTGCAGTCTCGTTATGCTTTCTTCTGGGTACGTGACCTCTCCCATGGGGAGGTAGGGTTTCTGACCCGATCCAGTCTCATACATGGACATGGGCCTGCTACCCCGCGCAGACGGTCGTCGCTTTAAGGAAGAATTGTTGGTAGGGTCTGTGTACTCAGAACCAGTTTGGACCTGATATATATTTGTTGTGGCCTGTCTTCTGAGGTTGGTATTTTCACTCTGTAGAGTTTGAAGCTGAAAGAAATGTTTAGCAGTGGGACTTTGTTTTTCTAATAGCAAGCGTCAAAAGCAAACTGACTAGGCAATACACGCTTGTCTGCTTCACTAATAAATCCAGCTCCCGGGAGCTGGGGTTTGATTTAGTCTTCAAAAATCTATTTGATGTGTTTAGTATAAGCACAGAAATGTCTGCGTTGCAGATCTGGCAAATATTTACGAGTTGATTTCCAGCACTCGTTTGCTGGGATGCAAGTCAAATTGGATCTCAAAATTGGCTGTTGCAGTTAAAAAACACACAATCTGTTCCTTGCAGCCTGGTTGTACTGGCATGTGAATCACGTCACACAAGGAGGATGCGTGCAGAAGGACTGCCAAGAACAATTCTTTCAAGCAAGGTGATCCATTTCAGCAGTCAACACAAGAACTTTAAAGAGGGCTATAACATAAGGCCCACAAAATCTGAAAAGGCCCAAATTGAAGCACAGACATCAGAGGCAGTGCAAAGAAAACCAGAGCTTGCTCTGCAAAGCAAGAGGAGAGTTCAGCTTATGAAAATAAAGAATCAGCTACTGCTTTCTAAGAAGCCAACAAGAAATAATCTTAAAGCTTTTTTTATTCCATGTACTTGATGGATAGTAAAATTGCAACAATTCTGAATTTTTATGGAGCTACTCAGTAAGTTTGCTATATTAACACATCATAATGAAAAAAATGGAGAAAAAAATATGCATCAGCAATTCTCTAACAGTATACCCAGTATTTCAAACAGATGACGGCCTTTTAAACATGAAATTGTGTGTATGTTTGCATCATATGAAACCTCAAGAACATGACCTATTTAAATGTCTTTTTTTTTTTGATAGAGGTAAAATTTATCGTTTCCTTTTTCCTAGCTTCTGCCACTTTTTACAACCTGCTTTAGGTGCAGTTTGAACCAGCAGCTAAGGTGAATCCACAGCAAGCTCTTAAGCATCTATACGTTATTAGAAAAACCTGCAGGCATGAAAACTTACTTTTCCATTAGAATGCCCATTGAAGTAACAGAACGCTTTCCCTTTTTATTTAGGAATGATTTACCCTGAAGTGGCATTTATGATGCCTCTTCTTTAATTAGTGTATTTGAGTAACAGTCATGCAAAAGATCAGGTGCACTGTTAGCTAATAAGGTGATGTGTGAAGCAGACTTTCTTTTTTTAATTTTTACTTTTTTTATAAGTTTGCGACCTTCTAAGCCCTTGCTTAGAAAATGAAACCACACACTAAAAAAATAGAGCCCTTTGGATGGCATCTGTTGCACTAGAATTGCTGCAGTAGTACAGATATATTGGTGCCTTGCCACAAACAACCCACCAGAGAATTCCCATCTTGAACTGCAGTTCACAGGAGCTCAGAGCTGACCCAGCTGTTACTGCTTCTCCCTCCCCTGAGTCCCACAGAGGCACAGTGCTGCACTGCTTCTTTGCTAACCCAGAGCCACCAAGCACTAACTTAAAGAGGTCCCATAGCTATGTACATCACCAGGACATTACATTAGTGCAGCACCTCCAGGATGAGGGAGCCCTGTTTTTCAACATGAGCTCTACTGCAGCAGAGCAATGATCTCTCTTTTGCCACACCACACGAGTATACACTGAAGTGTCATTAATTCATAGGCCCTACACTTTTTCCCTGCACATAGATTAAATCTGTTTAAGGAAACTCAATGTAAATGAGAAGTTGATTCAACTGAAACAGAAAAACGCTTGATCAGTACAAGCTGTTAAAAAACCAAGGAAACATCCTGAGATCTCTTTGTCCTCTGCATTCACCATTCCAACAGATCTCAAAGGCTGAACATAATTGTAATAAAAAGCTGGCACCAAATAGACGAGGATATTTGAATTTGCTGAATGATCTGGGCCTCAGATCCTAAGAACTCAGCTGTGCCTCCTCGCCCCAAAAGAACGCAGGGAAGAAAGTACTGGGCACAGGTTTCTCTGCAAGAGGACAGCTTGAACACTCTGAAGCCAACTTGCTCTTTAAGGAAAGCTTTCTGCAGCACATGCTACATGTATTGTAGTACTGTAACTACCTGGAAACCAGGGCTTTTAACACTAGCTAGGGGAATCCATCTGAAGAAACAAACAGCCCTTTATAGACTAGGATGGCGAACAGGATAGTGAGCTCAATACACACGTAAGTTCTTCTACAAATACACATTCCTATCTCCTATCTGATTCTAAAGCAGGTCCTTTTTAAAGGTTTTCCCACTATCCCCATATTGGGTCATTGCATCTTCAGTTTCAGCAGTTTTATTCTGGACAATTGAAAACACATCATTAGATGGGGTTATTGTGCTTGTTACCTTTTTCTGCATGATCCTCAGCTCATCACTCAAGTTGATGTTCACTTTCATTAACTGCTGGATCTTTACCTCAGAAGCCACCAGTGCATTTTTAACTTGCATATATTCTTGGGCTGTCACAGGACCATCTGACAGGTCTGAATCCAGGCTCTATAAACAGAGAAGGAAAAGCTATAAGGAAACAGGACAATGACTGCCTCTTTTTCAACATGCTGTGTTATTTTCAGGAATGGTATAAAATACTCAAGTCAGCACTGATATGCTGCAACTATGTTTTTCAGTGAGAAGAAGTAAATATTTCAGTAGATCCAATTTCATCTGTGCAACTAGGGCTTATCTTGTGACTTGCACTATGGCACCATTTATTTTTCTAAAGGAGCCTTTACATTTATTTACAGTATAAATTCTTTACATCACAACATCTAATTCTGTTAGAAAGTACATAGATTGAGGGATAATTCCAAAAAGAAGTTGAAAATTAATTAAAATATTCATTATCTGTTAATTTTCCTTGACTTCAGATTACCTTTATGAATGACATTTGGTGTTTGTATCAATACCACAAACCTACCTTCTGCCTATTTGACTTAGCTGCATTTGTTTCCAGATCAGTATCTTCATCTGAAGCAACACTGTCATAATCAGGCTGGTCATTATCCTGACTTTCACTGCTATGTTGATTGCTGATTGATTTGAGTATCAGTTCCACATTTTCTGTCAATCAAAATCCATTTTAAAATGTACTAGTAAGTTTGGAGGAGGAATGGAAGTGCATAAAAATAGTTAAATAAGTAAATAAGCTCTTCAACCAGAGAGACTGTACATGCCCTAATAAGATATCATTAACTAGTCCAGCTGAAAATAATTTAGATCCACCTAGTAGGTGTGGATTATTACTGTCCAAACTCCAAGTTTTATGTTCTCACCTTCCAAGTGTTTAGGCAAGTTAAAGTAAGTGGTCAGAATCATGCTTGAACAGCTTCATAAAATTCATGCGAGGGAGGAGGGAAGAAAAGTACAAAACAGATATTGGACAAATGGATGTCAAAATTCAATTGAAAAATGCAGAAAAAAAAAGTGAAAGTTTGAAAAGGTTCAAATGTTGACCAAAAGCTTTATGGCTAGAGCTATGGCTTTTTGTTGGCATGGGTACTTGTATTCTCTGATAACTGTAATGCTAAGAAAGAACAAAAACACGTTTAGACAAATTAACAATAAGCTCTAAAACATCCCAATTACAACAAAGCCCTGAATGCATGCAGCAGCTGTGAAAAACAGCATCTAAAAACTGACATAATTCTAGCTGCCCATTAAGTGAAGCATCATTCAAACCATTCCGGAGCCTTCTGGAAAATTTTACCAAGTTATCATCAAATCACACCCATTATAAAATCATGGTCCTGTGTTACCATTAAATCCAGTGAGATACATGCATTATAAAAATCAGCCTTCACGTACAAAGCTTCTGTATTTGGCCATTATTTTTGAAGCCTGCTGTATGTTGCCATCAGCTTGCTATCCATGTGCTAGTTAAGTTCTTTTTGTCACACAAAAGCATTATAAGTTTCTTTCTTCATCGATATAGGATAGCATCATTAAGAAGTACTATCACATCAATTAAATTACTGCAAGACTGCATAAAGAAGCACGCAGAAGAGCTGCCAGCCCAAACTCACCTTTTGAACCAGAGAGAGGATTCCCCTGCTGTCTTCGTTTGGCATCACTTAAAATATCTATAACTAGCGTGGCGAACTCATGAGCATTAAACCGAGCCAGTTTCTGTCGTCCCTAAGTTAGAGAATAACATTTATAAAAGTACTAAGCATATACTAGATGAACAGCAGTTTCCAAGCAAAACAAAGACTAGAGCAGTTAAAGTGAGCTGGCTGTTCAATTTAAGCAGCTGCACAACTCTAGGGAAGAGGTGCAAAACTTTTTTTATCCTCTTTACAAGCAGTTGCAGCTCTTCCATAATAATAAAGTACAGTAGAGCAATACTGCTTAGGGTAACTGGCTTATGAAATAAGAATAGTTTGATAGTATTAAGAAGATCACATACCTGATTCCTGGTTGAGGAATATTCAGGATTTACGGGAAGAAAAGGGACCACTGTGGTCTCCGTCACAAGTGTACTATGATTCTGAGTAGCAAGCCAAACTGCTCCAGGAAGGGAAAAAAAATAACAAGGGATTAAACTGCCTGTGCTGTTTGGCAGTGTTCTTCATCAGAGAAACAAAGACTACAATTTCGAGCACAAAAATCAATCAATTCAACTGAAGATTCCCCTCTTCCCCTCCCGAGGTCCCTTTACTTTGAAAAAACAAAACCAACCAACCAAAAGACAGATTATTTTTTAAATGAACATGCACCCAAAGACAATACAATAGGAGAAACTACCATTATCAGTAATTTCTTAAGACAGAAGTATTTTAAACAGAACACATGCTTGCCACTAGCATCTTCCTTGTGATGTAACAATTCATGTTTTATCCACATTCCATTCACCTGCATCTGTTTCCCTCCTGTCAACTTCATCATACACATCCATGGCAAGTTCCTCAAATAAGTGGTTGCTTAGCTAGGAGTAGAGGAGAAAAATGACAGCTCAAAATCAAACCGAACCTATTAAGACCTCTATAACATTGAAAACAGAGGTGCACAGCTTTGCTCTCCACTGGCAGTCTTCCAGCCTATGTAGTTGCTTGCTTCTCAGCCTGCATGGTTAATGCATTAAGCAGGTTATGTCACTGAGCACAACTGCTGGCAGTGGGCACGTGTGGGTGCTGGGCTGCTGGCTGGGGTCAACCCACCACAACTTGCAAAAATACAAAGCAGGAATCCATCTACTTGTAGCTAGCTATGCATTTAAATTAACTACTACCAGCATGTCAAAACAGACATTGCTGAATGGAACAATATCACCAGGATCGTGCTTCCTCCAGCCACAAATTTTCATCTTTTGGTCCAATTTGCTTCAGCTAAAAGCTTCTTCCCTAACCTAACTTGTGCAAGGATTCGGACACAAACACCTTAGTAACACTAGTCAGTTTGCATTAACAACTAACCAGCAGACAGCGACACTCTGTTTTGGCTTCCCAGGAAGTTAAAGCATTTAACATACAAATTGTGACATTTATTTATTTGCTTAGGAATTAATAGCAGCTGAAACACCAGCTTGAAAGATGAAGTGCAGCATTTGCCACATTACAGCAAAGGTGTTGCACAGCACACACAGAATTTTTACTTACAGATTGAAGCTTCTTCTTAGCTGCTTTTGCAAGTTCTGATAAATCCAGACTGCTATGAAAACAAAAAGTGATCATTAAATCTACAGCATTTAAGGGCTTCTTTAAATATAAATCCCACACGTTTCAATGATTAAAATCTCTTTGATTTGATATTCCATAATCTGTTAGTATTTTATACACTCTGTAACACATTAATCTTTCCAATATTACTAATATACTAATTAGCATACTCTTAAGCTTTACTAAACAAAACAAAATCTAAATCACAAGAATCCCATCAACCCTTCAGAATATAAGTATTTGCATAGCTCAAGGAGTGATAAAGTTGTAAAGCAACAAAATGCTTTCTGTAGAGAACCTGGAAAATATGACAACTGTGACCAAAACTCGAGTCCATGGGAAACACACAGGATTTGTTCCACTGGATCGTGCAGGAGGAACGTGACCATCAGGCTGCCAAATGGCTGCAGCAACAGGCCCCTGCTTTACATTATTCTGCACCAACTGGGAAAGAATCTGTTCTGCTAGCTCCCAGCCTTGAACACGAGGCACAAGATGAAAATTCTGCAGTTCAACTGAATTAATCATGAAAGACACGGATTAGGAAGCTGACGAATTTTAAGTCCATACTTGTATCACCCAGGGGATGACATCCCTAACCTACAAAGATGAAATGGGGCGAATAAATCTCTGCACGATTAAACATCACGGGGAATCATGCAGGCTCTTGCCTACATCAGAAAAATAACATAAAATAAAATGTGAAAGACCAACAGAGGACATCAGGCACAGGTGAGACGCTCAAGTTGCACTCCGTGCTCTGCAACCTAAAATGCATCTTTGAGCCTGTTGTTTTCCCCACATGTCAACTTCTTTCTCCGTGCAACGTGGCAAATGATGCTTAGTCTGCTCTGTAAAATGCACTGTGCTTCATCCAACAGCTGAACACGTCATATTAAAAAGCTACAGACCCCACTGCAGGTAATTTTTTACCAGTAATTACGTCGTATCTGTCTAGTTTTTATTTGTCTTACAGCTTTCCATAGACATTTTACAAGCAATAAACTGAACAGCAGTTTACTTACAGCCGTCTTATTTCCAATGGCATAGCAATAAAAGAAAAATGATTATGACTTATGATTAATATTTGATATCTTTCATGCAAAAGTGATTTAATTGACTGTGATCAAAACTTAAGAGCACTCAGATGACCAAAAGTACAAACACTGTCAGAAATTCTTTTTTGCAAATATTAGTTTCAAAATGCAGTATTAGGAAATGAACAGATCCTTACATTATTTTACAAAATCTGTTTCCCAGAAATATCCATGTGTTTAATTTAATTATCCCACCTGTTTTGACAAACAATAAGCTTCTATAATTTTCCGATTTTGTTTAAGATTGATAAAAGCACATATTAAGAAGTTCAAACGACAGCAAGCTTAGAAGTTATTTCAGAGAGGGAAGGAAAGTTTTAAATCTAAGCATTAAGGACTGTCTGTCTGCTTACAAACAGCTTTCAGGCATGCCATGGCATCAGAAACTCACCTATCTGCCATCTGAGGTATAACAAAGTGCTGTCCATTTTTATGATCTAGAGTTGAAAACAAACCATACTTTCTGTTAGCGGGAGATAGCAATGAGAAACCCAGGAATACATGCAAACCCAGGACAGACCACCTTGCAAGTCATCGCTTGATTTCCAACTGTAGGAAGCTAACAAGTCTTAAAAGAAGGTTCCTACCACAATTTGCTCACTTTATAAAAGATTGCAATTAAGTCTTATCAACTGTATTAAAATTCTTTTTTTTTTTTCTCTCTAAATACATTTCAATTCTAATGCAGGTGCCCTTAGGGAACATAATGGCTAAAAATTGCCAAGTGTGTACCTTCAAAGAGGCACTCACTGAAGTGGGTACCCCCCTGCTTTTGCATTTCAATTAGAATAAACTACTTAGTTTACTTAGTTCAGTGCTTCTGCAATACATCTGCAGACTAATCAACATGACAAAAAATTGTATTTTCCCTGCAATTCAAGAGTACTCATCTGACTTTATATATAACAAACCCTCAATTTTTTAATTTTATAATACACAAAAGGGATATTAAAAGTGTAGTAACATGGAAACAATATACACCACAGATTGAACTGCCCAACCATCAACATACAGAGATCTAAGGGTACAGATTTTTCTACTCACCTGGTTTCCTGCCACAGAGATAGAAAGCTAACCTGTCGGTGAGTTCATACTGAATTTCTACCAGGCGCTCTGCCAGTTCATGGTGCCCACCTTGTCTGGTTTGCACAAACGTACAAAGAAGAGCTTTATTAGTTACTCGTGTATTAGTTAGACATAAGCAAAAATTTAAAACATTAACATTTTAAAACATCACATATGTCAGAGCCTTCTACCTTGCATAGTCAACTGGAGTTTTTCCATTGGAATCTTGTGTGCCAGGATCAGCACCGTACACTGCTAATAACTCTGCTTGTAAAGTCTGTCCTGCCTTAGCAGCGACGTGGAGCGGGGTGTTTCCTTTCTCCTACAGGTCAATAAGAAAAAGCACATCACTCTATTTCATCAACAGCTCTGAATACACAGTTGAAATACAATGTGCATCAGCTGAAATCTGCATAAATGCTACGAACACTGAAAACGGATCACACATCCAAATAACAAACAACAGGTTCATACAGGATGAAAGAAGTTGGCTTGGGCTCCTAAGGAGAGCAATCGCAAACACGTCTCCAGATTCCCCGTCCTTACGCTGGAATGGAGTTGCTGAAAAAGAAGGAGGATCCCATTTAACACAAAGGCAGTAACAGTGATTCAGCGATGCTTTTAGAAACACTTACACAAGAATTCTTGCTGCAGCTGTTTTATGTAACATTTTTTCTCCAAGTTAACCTACATCAATGCCTCCGAACCATCTACATCTCCAGAATCTCTATATATTTATACATTACATAAAAAGCTGCTTCAGGCTGAAGTCAAGCTGTGTTTGTTTACGTAACAGTGCTGAACAGCAGCAGCAGTTAAGTCAAAAGCATCGAAATTCAGTCCAATTTCAGTGTGCTGTTACACACAAGCTGTAGCTTCTGTACACTGCCAGGATTAAAAAAAAAAACCACCAAAAAACTCACCTTACTGAGATCTTTGGCAGTTACACTGTCATCCTCACGGCACGGCAAGCGATGAACAAATGCTAACATCTGATATTTAGCTCTAATGAATTCAGCTTTATTGGGACTGGAGAGAAACCCCAAGCAACAAAACGGAAAGAAAAGAAATATTAGTGCTTTCCAAACAATAGACACCAATTTTCCTTTTCCTTGAGCAAGTGAAGACTGCACTAGATCTTTGCATGTAACTGGTGGCAAAGTCAGACACAGAGAAATGCTTTTATTAAAAAAAACAACCCAGTTTAGAAGTTCTAAGTACACAGAGCATCCTTTTCTTACAAACACCAGACTCTAAGATGTAGCATATTTTTCTTGGAGGTAAACACTGAATCTAAAATTATGACAGTTTAACATCTACACTTCCTAGACATAGCTCTTTATATTTTCAAATGAAATACCCTATTCGCTTTGACAGTAGTTTTTTTTTTTTTTTTTAATTCATCAACCGTACCCAATCATTTAAGTAGCATTTGTTTAATTGAAGAACGTGTCATGAGAACTTAAAGTCTTTTGGTTCAAGTGCAAGCAAAGGTCTTAACTATTCCGAGCAAGACATCAGGAATCAATAGTTCACAGAACACAAGCTACGTGTTTCCATTTTTTAAATAAATTGAAAAGAAATCATTGAGAAATAATGTTAAAAAAAAGATCTGATGATATGGAACACCGATGAAAAACCGTAAAACTGTAACATCTGTGATCAAATTACTAGTTTACTTCTGTTGTCTTCAGAAACAAAACATGCCTAGGTTCCCACGCACACCTTGCTGCCTATGTCACTGCTGAGTAGAACAATCACACCTCTACTAAGAAAAGATCTGTAATTTTCCACTTACTGCACTTTATCCTGAGGGTTAGCTTTGCGCCTTCCGCTCATAACAGAAGCAGGGTCCAGCAATGAATGTTCCCATATGGAGTTAGCACCATTATTATACAGTGTTTCAACCATCTGAAATCCAAAATGTATACAGGCAGGAGTGAAGAACCTTTGCTGCTAGCTGCACAGACTGACTAACCAGAAAGCTACAAGCGTTGTGAACCCAGCAGCAGGATGGCACAGACTCATACTCTGTGTACCGGTGTCTAAAGCCTACTGGGATATCAGAGCCCAGCAGATGTTAAGGAGGCTGTTGTGTGGAATGCAATATGAACTGACCTTAAAACTCTCTCTCTACACAACAACATCTCTACCAAAAAGGGAGGCTCGCTATACGCTGAAAATTTAGGTTGAAGCAGATGCATTGCACAAATCCAAAAGAAAAACCAAAGGTCTCTTTCTAAAACAAAGGTATCAAATAAAAAAGGCACAGCTATTACTGATTTTCTTAATCTTACACGGCAAAAACAAGATAAATAAAAGATCATCTAAAAAAAAAAATAATATACAAACACCACAAAGAAATTCTAGCCGTAAAGAAGGAGGAGGTGTTTCTGCTCTTTACCTGCAGCAGTGTTGGAGGCCATGGTGTGTGCTTGAGATGTCTCACTTGAGAGATGTGACGGCCCAAACTCCGGTGAACGCTACAGCACTCATCGCAAATGAGAATTCCCCTGTTTATAGATGCCCAACAAGGATCTGGAAAAGAATGTATTGATTACCACCACAGAAAGAAACGCGAATTCATATTTCAAAGAGTGTAAAATGACTTAGTGTTCCAGAACGCTGCGTTTTAACTTTAGCTTTACTGCCCTCAGCGCAGCGCTCAGAAGCAATTCCTGTTTCTGTCAGTGACAGAAGAGACTCTGTGGGCCAAGAACCCTGCAGGAAGAGAAACCGAGCAGCAAGACAGATCGTCAGACCTAGCACACTGCAGGAAGAAAAAGGAATTCAAGATCTCTTCCGTTTTGGAAAACTACTTAACTCCACATCCAGAGACAGGTTTGGGGCTGAATGAGTACAACGTGAGCCTGTATCTGACGAGAGATCTTCTGCATCATGTCAGAATACATCTAAGCAACTGTGCATCACAAAAACATCCTGCTGTGACCCATGCAATAAATATACTGAATCCATGAAACGTGAGATCCGATCACTGCTGTGGTTTCTGAGCAGAGTTGATGCTGTCTGTGCTGAAGGCAATGCAGGCAAACCCATTCGAGCCACAGCTCACAAGGGAAGGAAGCATCTACTCATAGATGTTAACTATCACATAGAACTGTAGAAAAAAAATCTGATCTAATTTGAAAAAAACGAAGCAATAAGGAGTTTGCATGCCCGTTATTAAACCACTCCATTATTTTAACACCTTTCACTTCGAAGAGAGAAAAACATAACAACAAAATGAGCTGCGTTAACCCCCACCTAACAACCCAAGACGGGAGGCATCCTTCCAGACTAACAAACCTCGTCCCTTTTTCATTACAGACAGGCTCATCAGACACTCATTCATACACCACTGCAATCTTCTGAAAGCCGCTGCATTCCTTGTTTCAGTCACCAGTCGTGGGCTGCTCACCAGCATTACTGCCCCGCTCTGATGAACAACCACCAGCAGCTTCTTCCTCAATATGCAACGTAACTGGCTCCGTTCAGCTACAGCAAAGTAAGCTCCTGTTTATTTGGTCGTTTCATAGCAGAAAGGAACCTTCAGCACTCCTCTGAAGAGAAAAGCTGAGGCCTTGCTGATAATCTGAGCTTCCCCAAGCTACGTACAAGGCTGGTCAGGCAGCAGTGGGAGCTCAGCACTGCAACCTGCTTTCAAAGTCACGCTGGCTCAATCGCAAGTGGTGTTTTAATCAAACGACACGAAGATTTGTGGGCTTCCATTCAGTTCAGACACGGCTCAGTGCCATTTACTTGCTCTCAAGTAACAGGTGGGGACCGGAAAGGGAGCAGTGTTGGTTATGACAGAGCGCTGCCAGGTTATAGGAGAACTGATATTTCAGGTTTAAATTAAATGTCTGCGTTGGGAGTTCAGTCTGTTTTTAAAGGTGATACAGGTACAAATACAACTCAAATGTGCTTACACCGATGGCAGAACACAACAGAAGCTCAAAAGACCTCTCAAGCTTGCTTTCGGGAACATGGCAGAGAGCTTCAAAACAGGAAGTGTGCAAGGACAGGCGTGCTCTGCGGGTACGAGAAGTGAGCTCCTGCCCCAGCATAGGAAACGCACCAGAAAAGAGCACGTAAACCTTCCTTGTGCACAGGACAACCACTTGTGTTTCCTAAAGAAGCAAAGAGAAGCTGGGGAAGCCCCAGAAGCCGACTTGGCTCAAACACTGCAGCTCCCAACAGCCCCACAAACTCTGCTTTCAATCAAAGAAGAGGCTTTTTTTTTTTTTTTTTTTTTTTTGAAGAAAGGATTAAGCTTTCTTTATACACACGGATAAGCCAGCAGATTTCTCCTCTAGGATCAGATCTGCGGATGCTGCCATGCATCACCCAACAAAATACAGGGCTGTGACCCAGCCGTGCGCAGAGCCAGCTTGCAGACTGCCCTGACAAACCCAACAAACAACGCATGGCTAAACAAACCTCAGCTCAGCCCTGACACCACGGTTTGAAAGCCCACACGTCTGCTGCCTTGTACGAGATGGGACCAAGGCTGCAAACTCTGCTTACCATGAAAACAAAACTCAGTGAGGATCCACATAATGTCTTTCTTTAGGGTGTCACGGAATGGCTGAGGTTGGAGGGGACCTCAGAGATCCCCAGCCCCATCCCCTGCCGTGTGCTGGCTGCCCCCCAGCTCAGGCTGCCCAGGGCCCATCCATGGCCTGGGGCACCTCCGGGGATGGGGCACCCACAGCTCTGGGCAGTGCCAGGGCCTCATTGCCCAAGTCCCCTCAGGACCTGTGCTTCCTTTCCCCACGAAGCCAGCCCAGCTGCCCCACCTCGCACCGCCGTCTCCATCCACTCACACCGCAGCGTTTTAATTCATCTCCCTACCTACATCAGCGATTACATCCAAAGAACAGAACCACAAGCAGAAAACACAAATAACAGAAAACGCACCAACGTGGGAGAGACGGACAATAAACACACGCTGTCACTTAGAAAATAAAAAAAACAACAACAAATAGTTTTGAACACAAGAACAGAGCTACAGATGAGCAGAAATGGGGACGCGAGTGAGTTTTTAAACCAACGTTATTGTCAGCCCGGTCCCGCGCACGCCTGCCCTGTCAGCACCGCGCTTATTTATAGAGCACTCAGAGCCTGCAGCCCCACCGCCGAGCGGAGCTGCACCCCGGGCTGCCCCCGGCCCACCCCCGCCCGCCGGCGGCACCTGCCCGCGCCTCCCTGAGGGGAGGGGGTGGGGATGGGCCCGGCCGACCCCTCCTCCCCTCCTCCTTCTTCTCCTCCCCTCCTCCTTCTTCTCCTCGCCCCCGCGGCGCAGCCGGGGCCTACCCTGCGCGCTGCAGTCGGCGCACACCTCGCTGCTCCTCAGGCGCTTCGACATCGCGGCGCGGAGCGGGGCGGCCGCTTCCTGCCGCGCTCACGGGGCCGCCGCAGCCCCGCCGGGCGGCCGAGCCGAGCCCGCAGCGCGCAGGCGCACGGCAGCGCCGCCCGCTACGCCGCCGGCGCTATTCACGAAAACGCTTGCGCCAACGCGAGGAGCCAGGCGGAGCGGGGCCGCCATAGCTGTTGCGTTGCCCTGATTCAAGATGGCGGCTGGAGACATTGCCCTCGCTTGCCATGGCTGTACGCCTTTCCTACTTCAGCGGCGGAGCGGGCGGGCGGAACCAACGCTGCCGGGAGGCGGGGGGGAGCAATGCGCACCGGGAGCCTCGTCCCGTGTTACGCCGCATCGACGCCCCCTCCAGTGCGGAGAGTGATGGCGGAGCCGGCGGGCGGGACGCTCCGTATGTAAGCGGGGGGAGAGCGGGGAACAGCGACTTCCGCCTGCCGTGGGCCTGCCGGTGGTGGCAGGTTGAGGGGAGACCCGGGGTTCTTTTTTTCCATACCTGTCGTGCTGTGGGTTGTTCCGACCGCTGCCCTGGAGGGAAAGGAAGAGACGAGGGGACGGGGGTGAGGAGGCGGCCTGGGGCGGGGAGGAGGGACGGGAGCTGGGGTTTGAGGTGGACCCAGGGCTGCAGGGCAGGGGTCAGGAGCAGGAGCCCAGGAGCAGGAGCCCGGGGGGAGACTAGCGGGGAGGGGCTGGAGCTAGAGATGGGGAGAAGGAGTGAGGGTCTCAGGGAGCGCCTCGGGAATGGGATCGGAGGGGGTGGGCAAGAGCAGGGCCCCAGGGACGAGGGCCTTGGGGGTTGAAAGGGAAAGGGAAAAGAGGGGGAGAGGAGGCAGGATCTGGGGCCTAAGAGGGGCCCCAAGGATAGGGGTTTGAGGGAGGGGACCAAGAGTGGGGGTCTGGGAGAGGGGAGAGAACGTGGCCCCAGGGATGTGGGCTTGGGGGCAGAAGCTGGGCCTAAGGGGGACCCCAGGAGCAGGGACCTGAGGGAGGCCCTAGGGATGGTGGTTTGGGGGAGGGCTCTGAGGGGGCCACTAGGAGTAGCTCTTCCCTGGGGTGTGGGATTTTGCATGGGGCACCCCTTAATAAAGTGGGGGGCAGTGAGGGCAGGCTGCCCGCTTCCCCCGCTCCTTCAGGTGCGTGGCATGATGAGTTCCCCCGGCAGGGCCAGCAGTGCGTTCCCCCTGCACGTCCTGGTGTGGAACAATGAGTACCGGCAGCTGGATGAAGAGCTGCAGGAGCAGGTAACTGCTGCCCTCCTGGGCAGAGAGAACCTCGGTTGTGCCCCGGGTCTGTGCCAGGCTGATGGGGCTGTTCTCCTTCTGCACCTGTTTATTTGTGGGTTTGGGAATGAGGTAAGAAGGTGTAGCGGTGTGATGAACTTTAATTGTTTTTCTGTGCAAGAAAAGCAGTAAACACTGCTTACCTTAATAGGAAATCGGTGTGCAACAGTGCTGTTGCTGCTGGAGGTGAGAGCAGGCTGTGCTGAGGACCAGCAGTGCTGGGGGGCAGCAGTTTTATACTGGCTGGAGTGTTCTCAGCATCTCTGTTTAAAAAAAGAAAAATAGGCTTATTGTTTCTTGCTTTAGAGTAGAAAAATACAAAGCTGTTCCCTCTTTGGGATGGCTGAGGGAGAAATAGTAATGATGTAAGGGAATAACAGTCTGAAATGCTGCAGCAGAGCTCAAGCTGCAAGCATCCTTTGTGCTGAGGCACTGTGCAAAAGCTCAGGTGCACTCTGGGGTGGGGGGGGGGGGGAATCGTTTGGGAGCGGAACACATTCATTGCATTCTGCCTGGCACCACAAGGACACGATCCCAAGTTGGGCTGTGCCACCCCTGACTGGTGATTGCCATCCGCAGTTCTAACAGTGCTCCACGACTTACTAATGCTTGCTGAGAGCATGCACCTCTCCTGATTTCTAAGGAGCATCTTTGGAATGCAGTTGCTTTTCATCTAATTCATGTGTTCTTAATCCTTAACAGAGTCCTTAACCTTGCTGGCACTCTGCTTCCGTTTATTTCTATTGCAGTAACACTCTGAGTGAATGTTTGTAATTAAATAAGGATCCTTCTGCTGCTTGTCCTTGTGAGTCCAGGGCTAAGTGAGCATCCACACCTGTGAGTGCTTCTCCCTGCCTCAAGCACTTCAAGTTGTGAGGCAACAAGCAGCGTGTTGAGGTGGAACACGTCCATCTCTTCCTTTTTCTGCTTTTAAATAACTTCCTTTTTTCCCCTCTAAAGTATTCCAAAGATCTGTTTCCTCTTGCTTCCTTGGGATAAGCTTCTTTCTGGCAGAGGGGTGCGTGAAAGAATCAAAAGGCACTTTGCCAGCTGCACTGGGTATGGCAAGGAGGGTGCAGTAGCAGCTTACTGGTTAGCAGCAGTGAGGATAATCCAGAGGTACTTCCCCCATTAGTGCAACTGCACTGGAGTTGTAGGAAGTGGGGAAGCAAATGAATTGGTATTCCAGTCCAGAAGTGAGAAAAGAAGGCTTTAAAATGAAGCTTTCCCCACTGTGTGTGATCTTTCGAACTTAATGCTGTCAGATAACTGCGTTAACTTGCATAATAACTTTCCTGTTCTGCTATTGACTTTCCCCTTTTCCTTTAGTTATAGATGCTCTTCTGTTTCAAATCTCTAAGCTAATAGTGAAAGATATGTAAGGTATGAGTATGTTGTGCTTGCATGTTTTGGATATTTATGCTTGTGTAGTTTTTTTATTTTTAGTGACTTGTATGAAATGCATTCGCTCTTCATTGTGCTGTGTGTGTCAGTCAAATGGATGCTTTGTAACTTACCATTTGCTTCTCTGCTCTCAAAAAGTGCTACAAAAATTGGTATTGTATCACCTGTTGGGTTGTTTTGTTTCTTTTCCCCTCTTTTCCCCCTTCCTGTTACGCTGTACAACGTTAAATCCTCCAGTGGTCTCTCTCAAGCTGTTGACTGTGCGTGTTTCGATGCGCACAGAACTGTCTTTTCCCAAAAGGGGCTGCTTCAGAGGGGGAAATAATTACAGGAAGAGAAATGAGAAGCATCACTGGGAGCTCAGTTGTGTTTTACAGTGACATCAGTTCCTACGGTGCCAGTTCATAGGCCCCGTCCTGCTTCTCTATTTATTGTGGTGGGGAAGTGAGATCGCAGTGTTCCGAGGGCAGAAGGGCAGCACAGCAGTGTTTGCAAACGGAGTGACTGTGCAGCACGAGCTGTGTGGGAATATGTAGGGAACGCTGACTCCTAGATTGTTTCTAACAACTTTATGTGAACTCTTCTCGGCGCACTGTGGTTAACTGCATTTGCTAGAGCAACGTCAGCATTACTTATCTCTTGGATACTCAACAGGATGTTGATCAACGTGATCCCCGGGGCCGGACCTTGCTGCATCTTGCTGTTTCCTTGGGTTACATAGAATCTGCCAAAGTCCTTCTAAAGCACAAGGCAGATGTAACTAAAGAGAATGCACAGGGATGGACAGGTAAAGATAACTTTAAAAACAGAAACGGTGTGTTAATGCTTTTCAGCTGCAGATGCCGTACTTTGATTCTGCATTGTGCATTTTGCTCAGGAAGCAAACTGAAACCGGCTTGTATTTGGATTTCTTTCAGTTTTACACGAGGCTGTCAGCACAGGAGATCCAGAGATGGTACATATGATTCTGCAGCACCGAGACTATCAGCAGGTCTCCAGGACACTTGGTGGAGTCCCTGAATTACTCCAAAAGATTAACGAGGTGGTTATTTAGTTGACTCCAGACTGTAAGTCTGATTGCAGTTGTTTGGTTAAGTAAACTGAAATAAGACAAACAGAGATCAGAGTCCAGTTAATCTGAATTTGGACAACTGTGTTCCTTCCTTTCAGCTCGCTTATTGCATAGACCTGTGGGAGGTAGAGAGTTTTTTCCTGACTTTATGTTGAAATCTGTAGTCATCAACTGAAGTGTTCAAGGGTGACTGTTACGGTGTTACTGCTTCTGTGATAACATAAGGAAGAGTAGCTCATGATAAAGCAACAGCAGGCTGAGGTATTATATGCTTGTTAGTCTGAGGCTCTGCTCTTTTTTTCAGTTTTCCTTTATCTAAAACATTCATGGGAAATGCTGTACTGAATGATAAATTAAAACTGTTTTGTGAAGTGCTCATAGAGTGTTTTCCTTTCCCAGACTCCTGACTTTTATGTGGAAATGAAATGGGAGTTCACTAGCTGGGGTAAGAATCCTGGTCGTTGGTTCCTCTTCGAAGCAGTAGACAAAGGGACTCGCTGGTGTATGAATGTCACAGAAGCTATGCAGAGAGAGAGATTTATCGGCATCGTTGTTCCCTGCTCCCCAGAATACTTACCATCACCTCTCAGAACAGTCCCTTGTATTTCTGGAGCACAATTGTTCTTTGTTTCTGTTCTGTTTGTGGGGTTTTTGTTTGTAACGGGGACTTTAACCATTTTCAGAGTCACTAAAGACTCTTCTCAGAGTCTTGTGTATCTTTGGCTGTCGATGACTGAGACAGCACTATGTCTGGCATACAGATGCACAGACTTCTTGGAACTACCTGCTTTGCTTTTAAAGGAAAGAACACTAGGACTTACAGCTGACTTCCTTTTCCAAACAGCTATCTATCACACTGCTGGGAGATTGGTTTTAGCCCATTTCACATCTCTTAGTCTGAACTAATGTCTCATTCCTTTTCATGGTAATCTTTAAATTAAAATGGACAGGTTTTGCCTCTAAGCTGATTGCTCTGAAAGCTAGAGAAGGCTGTTGTCTTGCTTCCTGTGGAATAATGATCACAGTGCTGAGTAACTCCTGTATTAGGAATAGCACCTCTACTTGAATTCAGTTTTCCCACGTGCTTAGTCTCTTGAATATTTTCTGTTTACGTGTTACTTGCTTTCTTTCGTAGTTCCTCTGGTTTCTAGAGTTTGTCCAAGTGATGTCTGTCGCATCTGGAAAAGCGGCGCCAAGTTGCGAGTTGATATCACACTGCTGGGATTTGAAAACATGAGCTGGGAGAGGGGAAGGCGCAGCCTGATCTTCAGGGGGGAAGGTATACATAGACATTTGCTTGGCAATCAACACTGCTGACATGCTAAATGCTGGATGAGCTGCAATGAGAAACCCTGGTTTTGCTCAGAAGACCCGTTGAGGCTGAGTGCTGAATTTTAAGCAAGTTTTGTATATGTTTCCATGAATGTCTTGGAGACAGTGTTCTGTGTTTTAACACAGTGGCTCAATTTCTTTGATTTGAGTTAATCTGAGGTCAACATTTGATAATAGGGCTGTAATTCTACTTTGAATTCTTACATGCTTTTCCCCCTTCTGTTCCCTTGCCCCCAAATAAAATGCAATTTTAGATGCGGTTCCAACTCTGAGTGCAAAATACAGCAAACTAGCTTCTACCCTGACTTGATATGCCGTATATGCTCATTTTTTTTCATTGTGGAGTACTGCAGGTATGTTGTTTGTCTTCTAAAATGAGAGGTACTGTTCCAGCAGATGCTGAAGGGTGGGCAGAGCTAATAGAGATAAACCACGACGATAAGTTTGTTACCACGGAACGTTTTGAGATTTCCCAACACATAGAACATTTGACACTGGGATCTATGACACCAAAAAGAAGAGATGTGGAAAGACGCCTTACATCTCCAATTATCAGCACGTGCCTTGATACCAAAAGTATTGCTTTTGAAAGGTAAGGGATGAAGTTTCTCTTAGTAAATGGACACTGCGAGTTTATTAATGGCCATACCTTCAAAATGAGATGTGTATTTGCAGCGTCTTTATCCTGTATACTAGTACTTCCTCAGAGCTCCCAGAGCTAGTCCATGTGGTGTTCAGTGAGCTGTATTGACTACAGCATCTACACATCCAGAGACAAAGATTTCCTAGACAGAAATACTAGCACCAAGTTCCCAAACTGCAGTGTCAGGTTACTTTTGAAATCAAACTCAGCATTGAGAGCTGGATGCTAGGCTAAATAGCTTATGCCTTCCTCTGCTGTGGCTCAGGTGTCCGCATCTGAATCTAAAATCTGTGGTTGAGCCTCTGGATTTCAGCCACAATCTGAAGACCGGGAGCAGCATGACTTTCTCTGTGCTGCCATGGTGTATGTGCTTGAGAACAGACTGACCCGTGCTTTTGTTGGGGGTTGATAAAACAACCTGTCAAATATTGTTTGTTCAAAGCATTTCGGGGGAAAAAATGGACTGTGAGTTGTGTGGAAGTGCAACTATATAAACACTTCATGTTCACTTCTTGGCAGAACCACATCTGGATTCTGGATTTGGAAGACTGAAAAAGCAGAAGGTGTAAATGGTTATGAAGCAAAGGTAAAGCCTGTTCTATGCAGCCAAGAGGTGTCTCAGCTAACTGAAGCGTTGTTGTGTTTTGCCTTTATTTCCTGAATATTTTAGGTTCGAAGTTTCCTGTCGAGGGCTTTACTGTGTTACAGAGCAGGGTAGGAGCGAGGATCTTTTAGGGGTGCCAAACCTGGGTGTGGGGTGGTGCCTGGGGCACATCCCCAGCAGCTCTGGGGGAGGAGGACGAGGATCAAAGCACTTCAGCTGAAGAAGGGAAAAAGATTCAGTGTAACTGTTGGAACTGCCTTCCAAAAGACAGAATTGAATTCATTCTTGTGTTGTCATTCCTTCACTATTTAAAAGACAAGGACCCCTGGGCCCTCTCTAGTAACGATATTGCAAGGAGATACAGCTCGTGGCAGCACGGAGCTGGTAGCACAAATTCAAGTACCACCTTGCTTGATTTGCAGTGTTTCTGTTTTACCAGCTTGCCCAGCAGGTGGCTGTGCAGCTTCAGCCTTGAGCAGGGAGCTGTCAAGAAAATGGTACATGGGGTTTCCATTATAGCAAAGGGAATAGAAAACCAAAGAGCAGCGTTTCCAGTTGATGGCTAGTATCTTAAGGATTGAGATCTTTGTCAGTAGGAAGCAGAACCATGTTGCTTTATTCTGTCTTGGGCTTGTATTGTTCTTTTTATTGTATTGGTTTTTTAACCTGTGATTTTTGTCCTTCTGCTTTTCTTCTAAAGGTGTACATGGCAAACAATGTGAATGTAGTCACAAAAATCAGAACAGAACATCTAACAGAAGAGGAAAAGAAAAGATATAAAGGTAGCTTTCCTATAGGGTCACTGGAATTAAGTACAACATTTTGGCTCTCTAATGCCTTCTCTTTAATACGTTCATGCCTTTGCATTGTTTTGGCCCAGTTTAAAGGTTTATGTGGGTTTTGTTTTTCTAGGCTTTCTGTTCATTTCTGATCCATGATCCTTTCTAGTATTTAAACTGGAGTAAAAGATGAGTAGCTGGTGACCTCGTATAGAAACACTGGCCTGCCCTGGGGGTCACCGGGGAGGCACTGTGAATAATAGTAATCTGATGATAGAAACATCTGGAAATCCTTGCCTCTGTTCTGGATCTTGTATCCATCTTACTCTGTCACCTTTAGGTTCAACGGTCCTTGCCTGTTGAAGCTTACAGGAAACATGGGCTTTCTATTAACTGTGACTGGCTTACTGTACTCTGGGTTAGAAGGCTTGCTTGTTAGCTTGCTGTGTACAGCAAATTTTGTTGCTGAATTTTATTTCTTCATGTTGTCTGAAGCTGACAGGAGCCCCTTGGAATCGTTCCTGGGTACAGTGGAGCATGAGTACGGTGTTCAGGTGAGTGCCTGGCCTTGTAACAGGACCCTGTGGCACACAGGTCTGTGCTGATAGCTGTATGCACATGGAATCTCTTCCTGTTTCCTTAGCTCTGCAGCAACTTAAATAATGAGGTTTGAATTTTCCCTGGGGAGATTTTTATTTATTTGAAACCCTCAAATGTTCCTGCATAAGCAGTACATATTTCCTTCTGGAGGCTCCCATGAAAAAGATATAGAATACTATAGCAAAGCAGGAGCTGGGGTGTGAGCAGCAACAGTAAATCTGAGCAAGGTTGTTCTTAGAGCCAGCCCACAGATAATCTCATGCTCACAGGCCAGCAGGATCCTCAGGTAATGGTAATGTGTCATCAGACAAAGGTGCAATGAGAGGCAGAAACAGGTTAGCAGGCTGCTCAGCAGGGGCTCTGTATCAACCTTGTATCCTAGGTTTTTCTGGAAGAGGTTGTTAGTGGTCCCAGTATAGCTGTAGAAACCACCTTCAATCTGGATATGTTTAAATGTAGCAGGTACAGATTTGCTAGCTGCTAAAAGAGAGAATGAGCTCCTTGGGAAGGGGTACGTACTGCCTGTTCTGTACTTCTTTGGTCTTTTTCTCTCTTCCTGTGTAGAGTACAGTGAAGACAGAGTATGCCACAAGTTACAATCCTACTGCTATTACTCCGGAGGAATACTTCGATCCAGAATTCGATTTGAAAGGCAGAGATATAGGAAGGCCCAAAGAAGTCACCATCCGAACGCAGAAGTGAGAAAGAAAACTTTTAACTAATTTCCAGTTTGCCTCTTGCCAGTCCTCTAATCTTTGGAAACTGCATTTTACAAACATCCAGTACAGTTTTCCTCTGCTTGCAATGTTAATCAAAAGAGGCTTCTTGAAGTAATCAGCCACGGACTAATTCTTAGCCTGGTGCTGTAGCTTCTGAGAAATCTGACCCTTACCTGTTGCAAGGTGTCATTAAATTCCTATCATTTGTCTCTAGCCTAATCAAGAGTGTGGTTTTGTTTCTTAAAGCAGTAAATATTCTTGCTCTTCATATGAAGCAGGTGACAGTGTTATGTATTTTTGCTTTTACAGTTTCAGAAACCGTAAGCTTAAGTTGCTTTTATACAACTTCACCCTTTCAGATTTAAAGCAGCCTTGTGGATGAGCGAAGAGTTTCCCTTGTCCCTCGTGGAGCAAGTCACTCCAATCATTGACCTGATGGCCAGAACTAGTGCTCATTTTGCCCGGCTTAGGGATTTCATCACTCTGGAATTTCCACCAGGATTCCCTGTTAAAATTGGTAATGTTTAACAATCTTTATTCTAGCATCTTCATTTCCATTCTTTGTGTTGTTTTTGCAACATACATTTACTAAAACCTTGTTAGTTCTTCTACCAATCATCTCACCGTATCTAGAACTGAGATCCAAGCTGTATGCTATTTATATGTCTGGGAACATAGAATTCAAACTCTCAATGACCAGTATAGAGGTGTGATTTTAAAGACAGTGTAACTTTGTAGAACAAGCTGTTTCTAGCCCTTTCCTTGTGGTTTCAATGTCTTTGGTTCGGCAAATCTTATTATTAAATAATGTTATGAGACTTAGAGGCAGAGTGACAATGATTACGGGCAACTTCTTGGTGATGTGAGTTGCAGTTCACTTTGTTGTTGTGGCATCTTGCTTGTGGATTATATGAGATTATATGTGGCTGCAGGTGTGAAAGTGAATGACAGACTTCTCTTTTTGATAGAGATTTTGTTTGGTTTGTCTTAACAGAAATCCCCTTATTTCATGTGCTGAATGCTCGAATTACATTTGAAAACGTCAACAGCTGCAGGACAGCTGAGAGAACATCGTCACAAACAGCTGGAAGTGCACAGGGGGATTCAGGTGAGGAGTGGAAGAACGCAGTGATGGCATCTGTCTGCATTTCTGTTAGTGGAGTGCATAGAAGAGCTTCTACATCTATTACAAATAACTACTGCAGTATTTCTCTTGCAACCTTTTTCTTCCACTGTGGTTTAGTCAGGGTTCAGTCACCTCACCTAAGGAAGACTGTACTGCATTTTACTACCATACTTGTTTGCCAAAGCCTCTGGGTACGTGTGGCCAGGTGGCTTATCTGCATTTTTGGGGTTAAATGAATCACATGTAAACATCCATCAGACTTTTTTCTAGTAACAACTTGCAGAAATATACTATGCCATGTTTTAACTCTATTTTGCTTCTTTAGGTGCTAATTTTGAGGTTGACCCGTCAGTGTTTGAGATCCCCAACTCTTACCATGTCCAAGATGATGGTAGGAATATCCACGTGCACGATGAAGATAACGAGATTATACAGTTTGCTATTCAGCAGAGTTTGCTGGAATCCAGTGGAAATAACGTAAGTGTGCTGTAATCTGCTCAGTGCAGCTCTGTCAGCTTTGACAGGAAGTATGCAGCAATAGCTGTATCTCTAAATTAAACCACTTGTGTACAAAGTGCTACGTGGGGTGGATTTTCCAAGAACCTCGGAGCAGAAAAATAGAGTAATTTATTTTGAAGAAGAAATAAGAGTGATTTAAGACTTCAGTGAGTTGCACTACAGATCTGTGGAATTCTCTCTCTCTCCAATTTCTAGGAAGTGGGGGTGCATTCCAACGGAGCAGTTGCATATTCACAGGACTTCAATATACAGTATCAGAGGTAACTAATTATTTTTGTGTCAAGCCATGCCCAGCAGTAGCATGAAGCAATTTTTATTCTGAACACAGGTGGCAGATGCACAGAATTCAATGTCTGTCTTGCTGTGCTTGCTTCTAACTTTGCATTTCTTCAAGAAGCAGGAGCTCCAGGCTGGACCCCACTTGTCTGTATAGTATGTCCCTTTAGCTCAGCTCCAGAACTGACCTGCACATGTCACTGATCTCTCTCCTAGTAGAGACTATTAGCCCTTCTGCTCTTAAAGCTGTGAGTTGTGTCCTTCTAAGTTGATATATTCCTGGGGAACCCTAGAAGAACAGGTTTTACATTGGGAACACTGTGGCTGTTAGAACTGCTGTCTTACACTGACAGCTGCTTTCTGCCCTGTAAGATTATGGCTTACAGACTGAACACAGGTTGCTAGGGAGGATCATTGCAGGGAATGTGAAAGAAGCTCCATCTCTCTTCCACCTCAAAGTTCTCTGTCTTTCTGCAGGGCACTGCAGGAGAGCTATCTAACGAGCACAGGTAATTCACAGTGCAGCAGCCCTAGCGAACCTTCTAGTTTTGAAAAAGACTTGCAGCTTGCCATGGAGCTGTCTGTCCGAGAGCAGGAGGAGCGAGAGAAGCAACGCCGTGAGGAGGAAGACGCGGAGCTGCAGCAAGTTCTACGGCTTTCTCTCGTGGAAAAATAACTCCTGAAATAAGGGTGACCGAATCTGGGCAAAGCTGAAGGCTTTCGGAGCTCTCAGGCTGAAGAGCACTCCTGGATTGCTTAAGTGAACATTTCACCTGCCTTCTTCATTGTCATTGTAATCATCAGCTACGACAGCTGTTTTTTAAATCAGTTTTTATTTTGGAGGGAGATGCAGAAAGTGGGCGTTGTGCATTTGGCTGCCCAGCTGTGCAGCCTGAGCCGTGACATAATTTTTTTGTTTTACCTAAATGTGTTTATCAGAGAGCAGGTGGAAGGCTTGCTTAGCACCAGGATTTAGGGTTGAGGTCAAGTTTGAAAAACCTGATTTCTGGGGAGTTCAGAAGGGAAACTTCTTCATTACTTACCAAAGAAATACTCCTCTGCATAGTCACTTCAGAATAATTCAAAGCCATGGTCTCTGTTTCTTCCAGTTCTTACGTGGAAGGTATCTATATGCATTTCCATACGTACAGTAGCTTTCATGCTGACAGATGTTCTGTTTATACATGATTATTTCTTTGGTCACTGAGACTCTTCTCATACGCTCTTGCTTACAAGGGATAATTTCATACTTTGAACAGTTAATCCAAGCATGAGATTAAACTAGCGCTTTCTGGAATCCGACAAACCAAGCAGCCAGTACAATTTAAGCTCCTCAAGTGGGACCATCCTCCTGAAGTAGCACTTTCTGCAGTGATTCAACACCAGCTCGTTCCCAGAGCCAGAGGGCAGCAAGGAAGTAAGTGACAGATACTGGTGCTTCTCGAGATCACTGTGTGCGTGCATGTGTGCATGCCTGCGTTATGGGTGCTGCCAAATTCAAACAGGAGAGAAGTCAGGTGAGATTTTAACGTATACTTATCAGAAGATCAGTTTTAATCCTGTCACCTGCAGGGGAAATGCACGTTGCTTTTTAAAATTCAAACGCTTACCCATCATGTGAATACATATATTTTTTTACCTGAATCTTTTTATTGATTTTAAACCAAGCCAAGACGACTACACGCCTTGAGATGGTACTGTAACAACTGAGAGGTTTTAACAGCTTTCCTCAGGTCTTTCCTCCTACAATAGATTCGCAGCTACTCTACTTGCACTTCTGTCAGTGTTTACAGTACTCACACTGTGTCTCTCAAGTGCACTCCCCCAGTACACAATGCTGTACGCCCACAGGGAGGCCTTACAGCAGCCAGACAGCAGCACTACCGCCCAGTCCCCGCTCACAGCGCTGTGAGAACCCATGGTACGTCCGCTCTGATCTTGCTGCTTAACCCTGCACTTCTCCTCAAGCAAACCAGCTCTCTGTGACCGTTAACTCCTTTAAAATCATTATGACATAACCAGAGAGATGGTTGGTAGCTTAGAACTCCATTTTAAGCCAATAATCCATTTTTTTTTTTTCCTGTAGCAAGCAATTAAAATTCAGTGTCTATCTGCACCATGCTTAACGTTGCAGCTTGCAACCCTCCCTAGCTTCCTGGTGGCTGCAGGAATGGGGAATGGGACCCTTTGCACGGGGGCAGAGGGCTGTGTTGGAACTGCATCTTTCTTTGAAAAGAGGATTACTGTGACTTTCTGGGTTGCAGGAAAGGGAATAAGCCTTGCGTCGAGCTCTTGACAGCACTGTGGGGTAAAAGATGAAATTGTGTTGGGTTTGGTTGTTTGTTTTTTTTTCCTCCAGCGGAAATAAAGAGTGCTGTTACCTTTGTAAGAGCGCCGCCTGACTTTGCTTTTTCCTAGTGAGCATTTCACAGGTGAGAAGGAAAAAGTAAGATGGGGATCAGTGAACTGTCTTCAGCCAATTGAAGACAGGGTGCTCTTAGGGCTTCAGTGCTCTCCATCAGTTCTGTATGCAGCTGTATGCGAGTAACAGGTAAGAGCAGGAGGGAGTTGCACTGCATGGTCGTATTGACACTGCTGTCCAAAAACAGAGCCTGCCCATTTCTGTTTCCTGAACAAACTTCAGGATCATGGGGGAAAGCAGAACCTCAGTTACAAAGAGCAGCACCTGAATCACTTCTAAATGCCGCCGCCTAAAGGTCTGTAAATTGGCCCTATGTCTGCACTGTTTGTGCTGTCTGGAAGTGAGACAAAGTTCCATGCTCTTGGCCTCTTGTTTCGGGGAGTTATGTTCCATGGTAACTCCTGATGCGCTTCATTTGGAAATCCTTTTGCTCATTCTCCCTCATCCTGCGAGCAATAAGCTCCCAGCTAGGACGTGGGGCTGCTCGGCCTTTCACACAGCTACAGCTGAACGTCCGTGAATAAAGAAAGGAGTCCTGCAGTGTTTACTTCTTTTATTTGTACAGAGAGACAGAGCAGGGGGTGAAGAATGAATGCAAACAACGCTGCTGCAGGGAGCCCGGGGCTGCACCCATGAACAGCACACAGCTCTGGGCACAGTGTTACACGGAACAAAGGATGCAAAAATCAGCGAGCCACGGCTCTGCAACCAAGGAGAAGAGCAGAAAGAAGCATCCCACCATTAGTTTGCTCCCTCAGTTGTGCTTCACTGAGATCAGAAGCGAGGTCTGTTCCAGGCTGGGCTCGGTTGCTGATGCACAGAGCAGCAGCAAAGGGAACCCCCAGCTCCACGAGCTGTCCCTGAACCTAACGGAGCAGGCCCTGCTGGCTGCAGTGTGAGGGCTTGCAGAACTGCCCAACACCTTCACTCTGGAGGTACAGTTTTAAAACTAAAATAAATTACTAGCCCCGACCCCTATGTTAAATACCAAAGTAATACTTAATAAGCAAAATCCAGTTACTACTCCCAGCAGTGCAAAACAGAACAAACAACATCAACAAAATAGCAGCATCCGTATGCACGTGTGACTTCAGTGTAAACCCCTGAATTTGTTACCAAAAAATGCATGGTGAGGATCGGGCTGTGGCTTCAGTGCAGAGCTCCCAGCGGGCCCGGCTCCCCCCCCCCAGACCTGCGGGTGTTCTGGGGGCAGAGGACCTGCTCCCAGCCGAGCGCTCTGCACAGCCCGGGAGCGGCCCGCACGCGTGTCTCTCGCGGCCGTGCTGCACGGGGCTGCTTTGGGCCGCCTGGCTCGGAGCGAAAGCCGGCGGTGCTGGGAAGGCCGAAGGCGGCCCGGCGCAGCCCCGCGATCCTGCTCGTCCCCGGCTGCTCCCCATGGCTCCGATGCTCAGCGCTGGGGCCGGGAACGCGGTTCACCGCGAAGCAGAAGCGGACGCGGCGACGCCGAGCGGAACCCAGGCGGGGCGGCTCCCGGGTGGCGTAGCGGGGCCGCTACCGCCGGCGGACGGGTTTGTAGACGCAGACGGCCATGAGGACGATGGTGAGCAGCAGGGCGCTGAGGATGCTGCCCAGCAGCACTGCGAGAGAGGAGGCCGACAGGTTAAACCCCCCGCCACGCGGCACAAAGCGAAGCCGCCCGCCCCCGCCTTACCCAGGTTCTGCTTCTGCAGCACGGCGTACGGCCGGCTGCGCTCCGCCGGGGTCAGGGCCGCCAGCACGGCCAGCGCCCAGCCCCGCAGCGACATCCCGGCTCCGCTCGGCTCGGCTCCCCGCTCCGGCACGGCGCAGATCGCCGCTTCCTCTTCCTGCCGCCCGCCCCGCCCCGCCCCGCCAGCGTCACCGCCGTGCCCCAGCGCTGTGCCCGCCCGGCCCTGCGTGTTCCCCCTCTCCCCGCAGGCTCTCGCTGTCCCCGTGTGTTCCCCCATCTTCATGTCGCCCGCACCCCTGTGTTCTCTCCATTCCTGTGTGCCTCCCGACATCCCCTTGTTCTCCCCGCTTCCACGTGTCTCATAGAGTCATAGAATGGTTTAGGTTGGAAGGGACCTTAAAGATCGATCCCCCAGCTCCACCCCTGCCGTGTGCTGGCTGCCCACCAGCTCAGGCTGCCCAGGGCCCATCCATGGCCTGGGACACCTCCAGGGATGGGGCACCCACAGCTCTGGGCAGTGCCAGGGCCTCGGTGCCCTCAGAGCAAAGAATTCCTTACATCCAACCTCATTCTCCTCTCTTTTAGTTTAAAGCCATTCCCACTTGTCCTATCACTATATCACTATCTCCTATCCCTATGTGTCCCCCGTCCCTGTGTCACCCCCAAACCCATGTTCTCCACAACCCCATGTTGTCCCCATCTCCATGTGCCTCCTATCCCCGTGTTCTCCCCAAACCCATGTGCCCCCTGCCCTGGGTCCCCTCCATCCCTGTGTGACCCCAGCTCTTGGCTGCACTCTCCAGTTCTGTTCTGTTCTGTGCTAACTGCTTCAGAGCTGCCAGGGGGACAGCAGGGGTGGCTGCGGTTGATGAGGTCGCGTGGACCCAGTGGCATGGTGACACCACAGGTATCCCTCGGCCAGACAAGGTGGCAGTGACCGTGGGGACACTGCTGTGCCTTGGTGTGCTGGTTTCACCCCAAAATGGAGCAGGGGGGAATGAACCCTAAAGAGCCCGAAACCACACAGCCTGCTCACAGCTGGGGCTTTGTTTTCTCTTTGAAAGGGAACCGAGACGTGGAGCGGTGATGCAGCTCCCGCACACTGCGCTGCCGCAGGCACCGTGGTCACTGCGCGCTCGCGATGCCCGCAGCTGTGGGGCCAGCTGGCCGAGAGGATGGTGAAAGTGACCGCAGCTTTTCTTCTGCCTGCCTGATGGGTGTTACAAGGGAACAGGGAGTGGAGAGCAGCTTCTGCGTCCCCTCGTCGTGCTACAGGACCGGCTCCATGCCCACCGTCTCCGCTTGGGGGTCTCGTGCTGTTTTCTCTGGCCGAATGCAGACAGCGAGGCGCTGGAGCAGGAAGAGAAAAGCAACGGATTCCCTCCCCGCAATGGGACCTTGAGCTCTGCCAGCAGGAGCTGCTGCTCTTCCATTGGGCTGCAACAGCCCCGAGCTGGGAGATGTCCCAAAAACTGGTGAAAAGGAGGGGTGACACCTGGGGACAGTGTCGTGCTGATGTAGCTCTGACCTGCTTGAGGGACCCCGGCGTCCAGACCAGCTTGTACACCATGTAGACAGGGATGCAGATGAAGGAGGACGCTCCCACGAGGTGCCCCAGCGAGGTGCTCCATGCCGGGTACTGGTAGCCAAAGAGTGCCAGGGGCGGCTGCTCCAGAAGCGAGCTGGCCACGATGAACTGCGGAACCCGAGCAGAGCCAGCAGGAAGCAGCTCACAGATGTGCCACAGCACCAAGCTGCCCTGCTGGCCCTCCGCAGCTGTGGGTCAGCTGCAGCACTAGCCTCAGGGCCACACAGCGCTCATGCAAGCACCTGGTTGCCAGCTCCAAGCTTTGCCCTGGAGCACGGCAGCAGGAGGGGCCGCGAAATGCGCTACTCACTGCCAGCAGGGCGGGACTGATGGCTGCCCAGCAGACCTTCCAGAACAGCCCTGGGGTGAAGCCCAGCATGGCTTTCACATCATGGGAGAACCGCTGGATCCCTGTGGAGCACGGGGCTGTCACGGGGCAAGGCAGCCGTGGAGTGGGCCCAGGCCCCATGGCAGTGCTAGGCCCCATGGCAGTGCTAGGCCCCATCCTGTTGCTAGGCCCGGTCCCGTTGCTAAGCCCTGTCCTGGCCAGTGCTAGGCCTCGTGCTGGTGCCCGTTCTTACCGTAGAACCAGGACACAGCTATGGTTTCCAGCAGCACCACGGCCAGGATGGAGCAGCCGGCGCCGAACTCCTCCAGCAGCTTCACCACGTAGGCACCGCCCTGGAGCGAGGTGGGTTGGCACTGTGCTCAGTGACGGGGCACAGCGCAGGCCGGCAGCCTCCCCGGGCTGTACTCACATAGGTGAGGGTGCTCAGCGAGCCCAGGAAGCAGACTGTGATGAGGCCGAGGACGAAGAGCTCCCTGCGCTGGGCCAGGACCTGGGGGTACTCATCCATCACGGCGGTGATCACGGCCTCCAGGCCCCCGAACTGCCAATGGAGCACGGGGGTGAGGCAGAATCTTCTCCCTGCCCTCGTGCCAGTGCTGCTGCAGAGGCTCCTACCGTGCTGTCCAGCCCCAGCGTTATCATCATCAGGAAGAAGATGACGGCAAAGAAGGTGGATCCCACCATGTTGGCGATGGCTTCGGGGTAGGTGATAAAAAGCAGGCTGGGACCTAGGAGGGGACACAGGTTGGCTTTGCCTTTCTTCTGGGTGCTGGCAAGCAGTGGGATCTCAGGGTGGGGAGCAGCCTCAGTGCCCTCCATGCACCCCTGGGTGCACAGGGACCCCCCAGCTCCAGGAGGGGCACTGCGAGGCCAGGTGGGATGGGGTTCTGGGGCAGTAGGGGATGAACCTTTGTCTCTGGCTACATCCTCCACCTCCACATCCCGCATCTCGGCCATATAGCCCAGCACGGTGAAGATGACAAAGCCCGAGAGGAAGCTGGTGAGGCAGTTCACCGCACTGGTGATGAGTGCATCCCTGGAAGACAGAAGGCAGGGAGACATGGCAAGCAGCTGAGCCCTCCCTGCATGCCCATATCATCAGGGAAATGGGCAGAAGTGCTCAGCCCACGGTTGTGGGGCACTGCTGCAGCCGTGCTGGCACAGCCCCATGCCCGCACCACATCCCGCAGCAGGTGCTCACCGGTAGCAGTTGTTGTGGAAATGGTTGTAACTGGCCAGAGCAAGAAGAACACCGAATCCAGGACCCAAGGAGAAGAAAATCTGCGCAGCAGCATCAACCCAGACCTGGCAGAAGCAACAGGCAGTTGGAGGCTGAGCGGGTGCTCTGCACCATGTCCACCCCACAGCAGGCCCCCTGCCTGACACAGGGATGGGCTAGCCCTAACCCTGACTGCTGTGCCCAAGGGGAGAGGAAGCCAAGGGGAGCCTCAAGCCTCTGTGCCTGGTCCAGCAGCAGCATGGCCCTGGTTATCTTTAATGAGAATTTTCAAGTGTCACCTGGTAATTACCCACAGGAAGCCTATTGTCAAGCCAGGGCGAGAACACGGCTCGAACAAACCGCCGCGGCAATGAGATGGGTGATTCAATTATAGATTTACATTTCCAAGAGCCCATCCAGGGTATCTCATCTCTGCAGGAGCAGTGGGCAGGAGTGGGTGCGCGTTGCGGGAGGGGTCTGTGTGCTGCTGGCCTTGGGGTGGGGGAGGGTAGGCAGAGACGGGGCACCTGCACTCACCGCTGTGCTCAGCAGCTTGCCCCAGTCTGGGCGCAAGTAGAAGAGGACCCCCCTCCAGGCACCAGGCAGGGTGGCCCCGCGGACCAGCAGGATGAGCAGGACGAGGTAGGGCAGCGTGGCTGTCACCCACACCACCTGTAGCAGGGGCAGCCATCAGCCACGGCACCGAGCACCCGACCAGCTGGGTGCAGGGGTTGGGAGGAGACGATGCCCCGAGTTTAGCCAGGCAGGAGCTCAGGGCTGCAGCAGCATTGGCACAGGTTCCTCTCACCTTCCCAGAGGTTTTCACCCCTTTCCACAGGCTGAAGTAGACGATGGTGAAGATGAGGAAGAGGCAGAGGAGCAGCTGCCAGCGGATCCCCCCCACGTTGTACAGGCCGCCAGACTTCTGAAGCTCCAGGACCTTCCTCCTATGGCCAGACAGGGTCTCAGGGTCTCATCTCCCCATGATGCCCATGGGCAGTGGCACGCCTGCTGGCAGGCCCCCCGTCCTGCTCCCCACGCAGCAGAGCCAAGTGCTGCCACGGTGACGTGCCCCGACTCCAACTCATTGCCCACATGTGGACACTTACGTATAAAACTCCTCAGCAGGGGACCTGGAGAAGTTGGTCCAGGTCACATTGTTCCTCCCGAAGTAGTTGGTGCAGTTGGGTGTGTTCCAGGGGTTGTCACAGCTCGCCCAGGGCAGGGTGCCCGAGAAGGACGAGTAGAAGTAATAGAGTGCCCAAGCGATGATGGTGTTGTAGTAGAAGGAGACGTAGAGGCCAATGATGCAGATGGCAAAACCGACGCCTGTGGAGAGAGGGGGACAGGCTCTCGCAGCCTGGGAAAGTTGAGCCTCTCCCTGTGCCCTGCATGGGGCTGGAGGAATTTCATAGGGCTGCTGGTCCTGTGTGGGGCTGGTAGTTCCGCATGGAGCGGGGCTGGGAGTCGCTCACCTTTGAAGATGGGGCAGATGCGCTTCCAGATGGGAATGGCGCCCGTCCTGTGGAACTGCCCCAGGGCCAGCTCCATGTAGAAGAGGGGCACCCCTCCAAAAACAGCCATCAGCGTGTATGGGATGAGAAAGGCTCCTGTGGGGTGAGGAGCAGAGTGGGGTGACTGCTGCAACCCTGTGCCAGCCGGTGAGCGTGCACAGGGATGTGTCACGAAGGAGCGTGGATGAACATTGGGATGCATGCAGGCTTTGCAAATCGCTCAGGATGCCCTGGAGCAAGCAGCTCACAGGTGGGTGCATGACTGGGAGCGCTCAGCCAGGCTGATGCAATGAGCAGAACAAACCAGACGTAGGGGATGAGCCACCGTGTGCCTCTTAGGTCTCAAAGTTTTAGGGAAAATCTCACTGACTATGCATTGTCACCCCAAGATACAAGTAATTAACGCTGACATCTGCATTTTTCACACCAACGGCGCTTTTAGCAGAGCTGCGTTGCGCCCAGTGGACTTTTTAGAAGCGGAGCTGCTCGCTGTGCTGTCGGGATAGCTCAGCTGGGTGTCGTTAATTGAACCCCCACGGCTTCTCTCTGTCAGAGCCTCCTCACACTGGGGCCATCGCATCCCAGCTGCCCTGTCCTCATGGCACGGTGCTGCCGGCCTTGCAGGCTCATCCTGGCCAGGAGTCCAGCCATCCCTCCCTGGAGGTGCAGCCCGAGCCCAGCTCCTCACCCAGGGACCACAGCTCCCTCCACATCGATGGAGAGCAGCTGAAGTTCACTGCTGGTCCCGCAGGAGTAAGTCACAAATAACTGCTTCCGTGGGGGCACCTGGGATCCACGCTGTAGCCTTGAGTGTGGTACTAATTATCTCCTTCTAATTTTCCCGAGCATGAGAAGATGTTACCCCAATGCCGACTTTGGCAATTAAATCTGCTGTGCTATTGCAAACAAACAGCACAAAATTTTCATTCCTCATTTATAATTTCTGTGCAAGAGTTCGTTGTTGTTGTTGTTATTATTCTGGTCTATTCAAAGCAATTTATTTAGCTGTCATTTACTCGAGATGTTTCCTTGATGGAGCTTTTCTACCTTCCACTGCCTCGTAGGGAGGGAGCACCCCGTGCTGTGCTCGCAGTCCGGGGCTCGCACCGTGCCCAGCACCACAGCTGCATGGCTCAGAGCTGAGACCGAGGGTATCTGCAGGGTTATTCAAAGCACTGCCTGCCAGAAGGTTGCTTGCACCCGGTGATAAGATCAGCAAGAGCCTCCCACCCCAAATGCGCAGCTCCATCGCTCTGGACTGGAGCAGTTTGCCGTGCCCGACAGCTCTGCTCCCAGTGGGGAAGGCATGGACAGCGCTAGGGATGGGGTCAGGGGCTGGGAAGGCAGAAAGGGTACAGAGAGGAGAGAGGTGGGGAGAAGTGGAGCTGCCCTTTCCAAAGAGGAGCAGCTAGAGACAAACAGAGAAAAGCAACGGCGAGTTCTCAGCATCCCAAAGCCGACAGACAGCTTTCTTTTCCCCCCAGAGCTGACTGAAGCAACCCCAGCAGTGTCCTTACCCCCTCCGTTCTGGTAGCAGATGTAAGGGAAGCGCCACACGTTGCCCAGATCGACGGCAAACCCAACGACCGAGAGGAGGAAATCCATTTTCTTGCTCCACTTGTCCCGGGGGTGGGCTGGGGGCGCGGGGACGGCCCCGGGACCCCCATCCTGCTGGGGGGGGCTGGCAGGCACCGGGCAGTGCTCCCCCATTCTGCGCCCCTGTGAGCCCTGCAGGGTCGGGTGAGCAACTTGGGGAGGGAAGGATGGATTTTTCTCTGGCTGATGACAGATCCGAGGAGGGGAGGGTCCGGCTGCCTATGTGTCCCCACCTCCAGCTGGGAACCCACGGCTCCGACGGGGAGAGCCGTGCTTTGATCAGTGCAGGAGGGGTGGGGGGGGCTCACAGCTCCATCCCCCTGCTCCCCGCATCCAGGAGAGCGTTTTGCTGTTGGGGTGGGTTTTGTTTGCACGCCGCTGTGGGGTGAAGGCAGAGGTGGTGGTTTGGTTCCGCACCCTTTCCTCTCAATGCAATGTTATTTCTTTGTCCTTGGTGCAATTTGCAGGCCGGAGGCACCTCCACCTGCTGCCACACTCAGCGGTGCTTCGAGCTCTGGACGGTGCAAGTGGTTGTACCCCTGGAAAGTGAAATAACTTCTGCAGCCCAAATGCTATCGGGGGGGAATGGTGTGGTACTGAGAGCCATTGCTCTCTTCTATTTGATAGTTTATCAGCGAACTTCATTGCAAACAAACCGGGCAGCTCCCTGCATCGTGCAGCGGCGCGCAGCAAACCCCTGCACGCAGGGCACCGTGCTCCAGGCACCCCTCATCTGTAATTAAAAGAAACTGCAAATGAGATCAGAACGGGACACGGACGGCGGGTTGCTGTGACGACGTGACGCCAGCTGGAGACCTCCAGACACGGTTAGTGCTGCAGCACGCACACGGGGACCTGTTGGAAATGCCCTGCTTCAAATACCACCTTTGTTGTTGCTGCACAGGGCCGAGTGCCCCCCTCCGGCCCCCATGGCTCCCCCGGCTGGGGCTTAGCGTGCAGGTGAAAGCCAGTTAATCCCCCTCTGTGTTTATAGGGGATCCGTGTCTCTCCAAGCTGTGAATTCCAGCAGCACCTCCTACCCCGTGGGTGTGGACATTAAACCCATCTGCAGCTGAAGCAAATGGGTGCTGGGCTGCTGGGCGCTGGGGGCGGCTCTGTGCCCCCCCGGGGACGGCGGTGTCTGAGCAGAGTGCTGGGGCTTGGTCCCACCGGAGAATCCTCGGCGTGAGTGACAGCAGAGACGGTGTCGGTGTCATAGCAACTGCACCAAACGAGCAGCTCTTTTTCTGCAGCTGACCCTTATTTTCTCCAGGGGGTCTCACAGATCCTATTGGTGATGCCAATGCTCTGCTCCGGCCGAACCCCCCCTGGGCTGCTCCCGGCCCAGTGAGCTGCAATCACAGGGCTCGCCTCACTGCCAGCCCCACCTGCCCCAGGCACCTGCTGTCAGTTCCATGAGGAGCGGGCTCTGAGATCCCCATTGCTTTCAGAAGCTGTTCCCCAGAGCTCTCTTTATTCTGGTCCCAGTTCTCCAGTCCTGGTGTGCATGGCTGCGTGCGCTACCCAGTGCTACAGAACCACAGAACTGTTTGAGTTGGAAAAGACCCTCAGAGGCCATCTGGTCCCTTCTCCTGCGATGAACAGGGACACCCACAGCTCCATCGTGACGGTCCATGGGGCCCTGGGCAGCTTGATCTGAGGGGTGGTCACCAGCCCCCAGCATTGGGTTGGGACTGGATGGAACGAATGCCCCCTCCAACCCAAACCGTTCTACGATTCCATGGCAGCTGCAGGGGCAGCTGGATCCAAAGCGCTTCTGATTTAAAACGCACCGTTGAAATGTAGCTGGAATCAGAGTTAAATTTGACTTTCCACCGAGCTGGATGAGTTTCTGTACAGCACGCCGACCTAATGAGCGCAGCACATTCATCCCACCCGCTCCCCCGTGCCATGAAACGCAGAGAGGTGAGCTGTGGTCTGAGAGCCACCATTCCATTTAAGCCGCAGAGGCAGCAGTGGGAAGCTTAATTTAATTAGCGTGATACGCAGAGATGTAACTTAATCACATTAAGTGTAGCTCGACGTGCTCCTGCTCAAGCTCTCCAGGCTTCAGAAATCGGGGGCCAATCCCATCTCACCCATCCTTGGTCTCGGGTGTGTTTTCCGGGGAAGAGAAAGCAAGAGCTCACCATGGCAGGCTCACGCGCTCCGAGGCGGTGCTTTACGAGGCTGCGATGCCTTCATCATGGCTGTTTATTAGCCTGCCTTAATTGCCTGTTCAGCACCGTAGGACATAAAGAAAAGACGGGCGGAGCGGCAGAGCCGTGTGCCACCTGCACGGGTGAGGCTGGGGTCCCTGGCACTCACAGCCCCCCCCGGGCGCCATCCGCCTGCGTTAGCACGGCATTTAGCAGGAGAATTAGCAGCAAAAAGCAAATGGCACTGGAGGAAAGAGTGTTCCTCTACGACCCGGTGTGGCACGGAGGTTCTGCCGGTGCCCGTGCAAAAGGCAAACTGCAGGGATGAGTCCTGCGTTCCCCCCAGCCCGCAGCTCCCTTGCTCTGCCCCACGCTAATGTGGTTTGTGGTTAGTGGGAACTGGACTGCTGAGGAGCCAGGATGCCGTTTCTATGGAAATGTCCTGGAACATCAAACGAGGGAACAGAAAAACAGAAAATATGTTAATAAGAGCTGCGAGCCAGGGCTTTCGCTGAAGTGTTTGCGATTTTGATACCAGGCGTCTCCGGGTCTCCTGCGAATAGGGCTTTGCAGCTCATTATTTCCTCCTCGGTGCAGAACGCCAACGGGAGGAGTGCAGTGGGCTGACACGGCTCTGCGGGGCTGTGCGGGGAGAGGGCTTTGCCACATGTCCCAAAACACGAGACCCGGCACCCAGCCCTGTGGGTCGCTGCCCTGGGGCACACCGGGCCTGGGGGTCCCGGGGCTGCCTGTGGACGGGGAGCCGCAGGAACGGGGCCACGCCGCCAAGGGGACAAACCGCACCGCGGTCCCCGTGGAGGGGACGGGGCCTTGGCTGGGGTCCCCCCCGAGGGGACAAACGTGGCTGCGGCCCGGGCTGAGCGGACAGGGAGCGCGTCCGGTCCCCACGGGGGGACGGCGGCAGTCCGGGGTCGCCTCACTGAAAGGACAAGCCCTGCTGCGGCCGCTGCCGAAAGGCTGGAGCCCGGCTGGGTCCCCGCGGAGGGTCCGAGTCCCGCAGAGGTCGCAGCACCGCAGGTCGGGGCCGCACTCGCCCCGCTCCCCGCTCCCCGCTGCCGGCCGCCCCCGGCGGCGCGCTCCGATTGGCGGCGCTCCCGGCCCCGGCCCCACCCCGGCGGGTGCGGTGGGCGGTGCGGACCCGCTCGGCCCGGCCCGGCCCGGCCCTCAGCCACTCTGCGGGCGGAGCGCGGCGATGGCGGCGGCTCCGGCGGGTAGGGCAGGGCAGGGTAGGAAAGGGCTGGGCGGCTCGGGGGAGGCTGCGGGGCCGGGCAGTGCTAACGGGGCTCTCCCCTTCTCCCCGCAGAAGCGGAGACCCGGCAGCGGCTGCTGCGCACCGTCAAGAAGGAGGTGGGTGCGGGGAAGCCGTCCCGCTGCCGTGCCCGGAGCGGCCGTTCCGTTCCGTTCACGTCCCGGGGGGACCCGCGCGTGTCCGTGGGTGCGTGCCCAGCGCCGGGCGGTGCCGCCCTGGGGCAGCGGTAACCGCGCGGGTCCGTCCTCGTGCTGCGCCGGGCCGGGCCGGTGGGGCTGGGGGCGGCCGGTCCCCGCGTGGGACCCGTTGCAGAGACCCGGTGTGCCGCGGAGCCCCGCGTCCCCGAGAGCATCCCTGCCCGCGGGCTGTCCCTGCAGGCCGGCTCCGCCGGGAGCTCGTGGTGTTCTGTTTCTGGCCGCGTGAGCGTCTCCGCGCGTCCCCGGTGGGCTCGGGGAAGCGGTGCCCCTCCTGGGAGCGAGCAGGGACGCTGACAGCCCGGCGTTTGTTCGTCCAGACCCCTTCCCCGCCTTTAATCCCGCGCCGGGCGTGGTGGCGAGGAGCGCTACTCGTTGCCTTGACGACAGCTATTAAACCGGCGAAAGGCTGTGACATTTCTTTAGCATCCTGGCTGAAGCCGACATCTCGTTATTGCCGTCTGCCTGCGGCTCCTCCCGAGGCTGCAGGTGGGGATGGGGCTGCCGGGAGCACGGCCGGAGGAGGACGGAGCTTCCTTCCGCAGCCTGCTGGGCCTCAGCGGGCACGGCCGGTCTCCAAGAGCATCTCCCACGCTGGCAGCAGCCGGTGCTGGGCTTTTCTCTCCGTGCTCTCTCTCTCTCTGTCTCTCCAGGGTCCCTATGTTTGAGGAGAGTGCCTAAAGGAGGAGAGCCGAGGGCTGGGATGTGCCCTTCTGGGAGCGCGGGAGAGCTGTGTGCTGGCTCTGAACGGATCCGCTGGGCTGCACAGGGGGTTGGTGAAGGCAGGTGGAGGGGAAGGATGAGGCAGGGTATGGAAAGAGCCGTTCTGCCCTGGTGGAATGCCACCAGCCCGTGTGTCACAGTGCCGTGCCATCAGCAGGCGCCTCATAGCAGCTCTACAGCAGGGGCAGTGCTGATGCAGAGCTGAGGTTTTCATAAAATCACAGAACGGCTTAGGCTGGAGGGGACCCTAAAGGTCCCGCAGTTCCAACACCATTGCCCCGGGCTGGGTGCTCCCCACCAGCTCTGGCTGCCCAGGGCCCCATCCAGCCTGGCCGTTAATGCTGCAGGGCTGCCCGCAGGCTCTCTCCCAGGCAGTCTCACTGCTCTGGGCTCGGTTGCTGCTTTGCCACGCATGCATCGGGCAGCTGCGCTTGCCCCAGGGTTTCTCCCAGCACAGTGCTGCTGCCCTTGGCCCCGCAGGCCGGGCTGTTTGCACGCAGCCACACAGGTGCAGGGGTTCCATGTGAGATCCATGCTCTGCGTTCTTTGCTCCGTTAGGATTTAAAGAAAAAAAAAACGAGGAAACATGATCCTGTAGGTTACATATGTAATTATTTAGTGACATCCCTGAAACTGGGAGCTGGTGGGGCATTCTGTTTCCCTTTCTTTGCTCGTTAAGCCCATGTTGCTTACGCTTTTGCTGGTTTTTTGTCATTTCTTTCCCTTTTCTAGACTGACTTCGGGCTAAGTCGGGAGTCTGTGCAGCCTTTGGAGCAGCACTAGAAAGGGCCAAGTGCAGAAACCCTTATTTTCTTTTCCCAGCCCTTGCATTCTCACCTCTCACAAAACTCCATGTTCTCATCCCATCAAACCAAGCCTGCTTTGCACGCCCTCAGCCGTGGTGCTTTGGGATCTGGTGGGGTTCCCACGTGTCAGTGAGCTCCGCTGGGACTGGGAACAGCCACGGATCACACAGGGGAAGCCACATCACATCTGTAGCCATAGGGCAATAGCTGAAGGAGTAACAACACAGTGCAGGCAATGTCTGATTAGAGGAGGTAGGTAAACAATAGCTGGAACTGTCCATAGCCCTACAGCGAGCAAATGGGCTCCAGCATTCGGTTGTTGCCATGGTTAATGCATTTTTATTTTTAAGAAGTCCTGCTCTGCAGTAGATTTGTGGATTGAGATGAGTTGGGCTGTCGCTGTCATTTTCTTGTGTGTGTGTGTGTGTGCCCATATGGTTATAATAAATCAAACTGATCTCGAAAGCTGCAAAACTGACTGTCTGTCAGCAGGCTGCAGGGGAAGAGTGGCAGGATGGTTTGCGGGGGAATTCTGGTTCCTGTTACGCAGGACCAGTAACATCAAATCTTCTCTGATTTTTCTTTTAGAGCCTTTATCAGATGGAGCGAAGCTGATTTAGAAACCCCAACCCCGAAATATCCCAGACTGAATTTCCAACTGCAAATGTGCTGAATGCAACCCACCCTCTTCCCCCCTCCTTTTATTTTTATTTTTATTTTTTTCTTTCTTTTGGAAAGTTTCCTTTTTGCTGCAGTTCTGTGGCAGGGTGTTTTGACCCACCCCCCCCCCCCCCCCCCCCCAAGCTAATTGCCTTGCAGACAAGAATAGGTGGGGCAGCAGATGTTACCCGTGAAATACAGGCTGTGCTACCTTGTGCCTGGATTTAGCTGCACGAAAGGCTGGATGGAGTATGGAATTAGAGAATCATCTTGCTTATTCCTCTGCGAAAACTTCGTTTTTACTCGACTTGCCTCTCAGCCAATAGCTCCGGGTGTTTTAACAGTAGGGATCTGAGTTGGAAGGGATGCATAAGGGTCACTGAGATCCAGTTGTCGAATGACTTTCAGCCTGCTTGCCAGCTCTTGTCCCGTGGCCTTCCCTCTCTATGGGATACATTGGCTCCCTGATGGCTGGGGTGGGTGTTGCTGCAGCTGCTCTCTCCTTCTATCGCAGGCATGACCGCATCAGGCAGCATCTCCTCCTTCCTCCCTCAGGTCAGCTCCTGCTGGGCAGCCCAAATGGCTGCAGGGTCCGTGCCAGCTCTTTCACTCAGGAGCAACAGAAAGTTGTGAATTAATTCCAGCTTATTAGGATTGGAAGAACGGGATGATGGGAGCTGTCGGAGTTCTCAAGGCCGAACTAAAGAAGCGAGGCTTTGTGCGCCGGTCAGGGCGGCTCAGACAGAAGGAAGATGCAGATGATAAGCTGAAGGTCTGTAATGAAAGAGGGGCTCTCCAGCAGCACGGTCAGCACGCTCGAAACGTCCGTGTATCAGAAGTAAACAGGAGGCTTTAATGCCGCGTTCCTTGATTGCCTGCATTGATCTCTTCTGAGAAGAGTATTAGTAACCGCTGGGGGCCATTTTCTCTCCTTTTGAAGATAAAAGCGCTGGTGTCTCATCCTCCGCCCGCCCTGGCTGGCTCTGATGCCCAGCACAAGGCAGCTCTGCTCCTCTTTTCCTCACCCTTCCCGGTGCTCAGCGAGACGAGGCCGGCGTTCCTTCCCCTTCCAGCTGCCGGAGCGCCGTCCTCGTGCCGCCGTGCACCCCGAGCGCGTGGCACTGCCCCACAGCACCTCCGGGCGTGCGGGCTTTGGGCGGAACCCGGCGCTGGGGCAAGCCTTCAGGATCAGGCCCTGAGAACAGAGGCGGGGCTGAAGTTCCTCCCGAAGCGCGGCGGTGTCGGCTGGGCGTGTGACGGCGGTGCCAGCAGTGCCAACAGATGGCACGGAGGTTTGCGCGTGACAAACACCACAGGAATAGCACCAGCGACGGCGTGAGCTGATGCGGTCTTAAATTAGCGTTGCACGCACGGGTTGATGACTTCGACTCGATGCCTCCGAAGAAAGTGGGGTGCAAAACGCTGTCTGCAAATGCAAACTGCTGGGACCGCTCCCACGCATTAATGTTGCGTCTGTTTCAGTAAGCCATCCCTTAGCGCTGTGTAATACCTGAGGAGTGGCAGTGCTGCATGCACAGACCTTGCATGGGGCATGGGGAACTGCTGCAGAGCTTAGCCAGAGCTTATTCTTGGAACGGGACCTTGATTGAGAGGAGCAGTGAAAGGAGCGGTCAGGTTACGCCAAGGGCTTCCCGTGTGGACGCGTTGCACCGAAGCCGATGGGGAGACGGGCTTTTCTGTTCTAGAATTGACTTCCAAGTGCGTAATCAGAGCAGCAATGAGAACGAGAAGGTGGCAGCTCGTGAAAAATGGGCAAAGCAAACATGCGGAAAGCAAACAAAGTTTAGATTGGAGGTGGGGCACCGCCTGCCCCGTGCTCACGGTTCCGCTCCCATGGAGCATCCCCAGCGTTCCTCTGGAGTCTACCTGCAGCTGCCCCATATGTCCCTATGTGGGCAAAGTGGGGACTGCTGTGTTTGAATGCGCTCTGCTATGAGGCCCTCGCTCTCAGGCTTTATTTCTCATGCATCTGCTCACATGTAGCCCTTTGCATTGGCCGAGTGTCCTTGCTGCAGTGCCCTCCCCACTCCTCTTCCTTTAAATACCTCTGATTTATGTGGCTCGGCGCGATAACCTCGCTCAATACAGCGTTGTGGGTTCTTCATCTTTTTTTTCTCCCCGCAGTGGGTAATTTTCCACTGAGCTGCAGCTCCTGGCAGGGTTTGTTTGCGGGTTGCTGCATTGAGCTGGGTGCCCATCCAGGCCAGGTGCCCGCTGTGCCCCATGGCAGCGCTGAGCAGATGGGGTGAGCGATGCAGCCCAGCAGTGGGACAGCAGCTGCCAAATGTTTGGATATGCAGCTTCAGTCTGAACCCAGAGCCTTGTTTGAAGTTTGTGATTTGGTGATGCGCTGCGTGCGTTGATTCCCAAGTGTTTCTCCCAGGTTGTTTTTTTTTTTTTTGGGGGGGGGGGGGGGGGGGTTTAAAATACGGATCCTTCATCTACGCTTTTGGATGATTCACAGGGAGCCAGTTCCCCCGAGGGTTTCCCCATCACAAAACGGCGGAAGGGATTTCAGATCTGGAGAACCTCCCCGCTCTATTGGGGCTTTGGGGTTTCTATGGCCTGGCCTGGCCTGGCCGTGCCCCCCAGCAGCTGCTGTGACCAAGAGGGGTGACTGCAGGCTTTGCTCACAGTGAGACTTTTTTCTTAACCCATTTTCAGAAAAGGGCTTCCTCTATTGGCCGGCCAGCTGTGCATAGCTGGCCTTGATTTTTATCCTCCTAAGGAGCTTAATTCCCCCAGTGAGGCCATTAGAGGCTCTGCAGATGCAAGGTTTGCTTGTCCAGCTCTTGACCTGCCCTTTTTTCTCTTTCCTTTGCCTTTAGAGAGAACATCTCAATACGCTGAGCTGCTTGTACGCCCACACCTCTGCCCCGTGAGCCCTTTACCCTCTATTTTCTGAACCCAAGGAGTGCAAAGCAGGGTGCTTGGGAGCAGACCTTAAAGATCACCCAGTTCCAACCCCCTGCCGTGGGCTGGGTGCCCCCCACCAGACCAGGCTGCCCAGGGCTCCATCCATGTCCTTGGGCACCTCCAGGGATGGGGCGTCCCACGTGGGTTACCATTTATTTTCTTCCCATAATTGTGCTCCTGATGTACAACCTACATGACAGCTTCCTTCTGATTAAGTCAGCTGAAATGAGTGCCTGGGATGTGTCGTGAGCAGCGCCTGGAGGGCAGCGTGATTGCATTGCCGTGCAGGGGGTTCCTGCTCACAGCTGGTGCCGGCTGATCGCTGACCCTGGCGCTGCCGGGCTCCCCGTGTCCCATGCCAGCCATCTCGTGCCCGCTCCACCCCAGGTCCCGCTTTGCTGTGGGGGTGAAGCTCCACAATCCCTCTAACCCACTGTGTGCTCCACAGGTGAAGCAGATCATGGAGGAGGCGGTGACGAGGAAGTTTGTACACGAGGACAGCAGCCACATCATCTCCTTCTGCGGTGAGCGCCTGGGGGAGCAGGGGGAGGCTTTGCCATCAAAGTGAGATTGTTCCTGCTGCCCTGACCCTTCTGTGCAGCTTCGGTCACCGTTCACGCTGTACGCCTGTCTGCCCCTCGGAGGTGGTCGGCGCTGGATGGGGCGGGTGCATGGTGAATGTCATACCTATGTATGAACCCAATTAGCGTCACCCTGCTGATAACGAGGGGACGCTGCAGGCTGTCTGATGCATGAGTTTGTTGTGGCGTGGGGAGCCCTGGGTCTGGAGCCGGCCCCTCGGTGCTGAGTGGATGAGGACGTTGCTCAGCTGTGCGGTGCGGGTGGGATGGGGGCAGGTGAGGGGCTGCGGGCAGGCAGCATTCGTCAGGCACGCGCTGTGCTGCCTGTGTGCCCAGCCCTGTCCATGTCGAGTGTTTACCCACTCACCCAGAGCTTGAGTGTGCTTTGGCGAGGTGCCTGGTGCCTCCGCCTGCTCCCAGCAGCTGCTGCTATGGGGAGAAAGCAGTGACCTCTATGGAAGAAGAGCAAGACCCCTGCTGCCTTCCCACCTGGCAATTGGCTTGCATAACGGTGCTTTTATAGCATCAGAACCATTGGAGTTGGAAGGGATTTTTAAAAGCCATCTGGTCCCACTGCCTGCAGTGCACAGGGACACCCACAGCTCCATCAGTGCTCACAGCCCCGTGCCCTGACCTTGGGTGTCTGCAGGGACGGGGCACCACCACCTCTCTGGGCACCCTGTGCCAGTGCCTCACCACCCTCAATGTAAACAGTTCTTTTCTTATATTCAGTCTGTACCTCCCCAGGTGTTTTCCCAGGTGCTTTTGAATCTCTTTATAGTCTCTTCTCTCAGCAGTACTAGGTTTATGATGGCGTTGTAGCAGATGGCGTTGCAATGGATGGTTCTGTCAGAGCTGCTGCCCTGCTTGAAGAGAGCTTGTGAGCTCCTGCTCCCTCCTGGGAAGTGGGCTTTTTACAGGGTCTGATAGTGCCAGGACAAGGGGAGTGGTGTGAAACTGAAAGGGGGAAGATTTAGGTTTGACATTAGGAAGACATTCTTTACTCAAAGGGTGAGGCCCTGGCACAGGCTGCACAAAGAGCTGTGGGTGCCCCAACCCTGGAGGTGCCCGAGGCCACGGATGGGCCCTGGGCAGCCTGAGCTGGGGGGCAGCCAGCACACGGCAGGGGGTTGGGGGCCTTAAGGTCTTCTCCAACCCAAGTGATTCTATGGGAGAGCTGCTGCCAAGTGCTGGTGCAGGACCCAGCAGTCTCCCCAGCCTTGCAAGTTTCTTTTAAGGCACAAGTGTGAAGCCCAGGCTTCCCGAAAGCAAGAGACCCCCCTAACCTGCATCTCAGCCGTGGGGCTCTTGCAGGTAAGGGGGGGCATCCTGTGCCCGTGGGGTGTGCTGTGACTGTCACCGCTCTGCAGGGACACTCACTGAGCCACGCTCAGCTGTGCTTCGGCACAGCCCATGCTGGGGCCGTGTGGCTGCTGCTGAGCAAACGCTGCCGGCAGCGTGCAGAGGGGGAGCAGCCCTCCTCCACGCACAAACTGCTGAAGGGCAGCTTGCTAATTTGGAGCCTGGGAAGTAAATGACAGAAGCGATGACAGCTTTGGAAGGAGTTGCTCCGGTAACTCGTGTAGCGCTGAATGAGACCAGAGCATCCGCGGGCGCACACACAAAGCAGAAAGAGAAGGGGGCAGTGAGGTCTCCTTTTGATTTTGGAGAGCAGAGCCTGCCTTCTTCCTTTTGTCCCAGGCTCCTGGATGAAATACAGCAGGTGATTGGCGGGGCCCTGTGTGCCTTTGTGCTCTTGTCGACTGAAAGGCATCGAAAGAGCAGAGCAGGCTTCAAGGTGTGACTCATTCTCTGCGTTCCATGCAGCACGAGGCTCCGCAGCCTGCAATTATTTATAGCCGCCTGCGGCACGGAGCTGAGGCTCCTGGGCACAAAGACTGGTCGGTTCCTTCTGGTTCTTATTGATGCCACTGCGCTGCCGCTGGGTGGTGGAAGGACCAGGAGCCAGGCTGTGCTGCTCTCTAAATTGGATGCTCTGTGCGCCTTCCTCTGCTGCAGCTCTCAGTGAGCCGGGGGAGCTTATTAATAACCTCCGCTGCTGACAAGCAGAGCGTGCTCGAGCCCGGCTCTGGCTAAGCAGAGCTGCCCTTTCCTCTGGGGAGAGCTGCCTTCCTCACAGAGCCCTCCTCATCCTCCCGGCCCTCTGCGGAGCCAGTGTACCGCGAACCCCTCCTGATGAGAGCAATGGGCTGGCAGCAAAGGGCAGCTGCCCTTGCTGGATGCAGACAAACGCGAGCTGGCACCTGTCATGTTCACGCTGCCCTGGGAGCTGACGGGGGCCGGTGGCAGGGCTGGGGGCTGCCCCTGCCATGGAGCACATTGTCTGCGTCAGCGCTCAGCCGCCGAGTGGGTTGGAAACGTGCTCAGGAGCTCTGAGAGCTCTGTGGTCTTTGGCCTGGGCACAGCCAGACAGAGCAGAGCGCCCGTGCCGTGTGTTCTCTGCTGTAGGTTATGCCCTTAGGGATGGGCAGAGCGTGTGTTTGCAGTGGTGGCGGAAGGAAATAATGAACCGGGCTCCAAAAATCATAAGGTTAGAGAAGAAAACACCATTACTCTCGGATTTAACGTGGGCAAGTTGCACTTTGTGTGCTCAAGCTTCTGAGCCCTGGGGAGAGCACAGGGAGAGTTTCCCCTGTGTAGTCTGCACTCTCCCAGCAGGAGCAGTGTTTGCAGAGGTTCTGGGCACGGCACTGAGGATGGATGCTGATGTTTCTGTGCTGCTGTAGTGCGCTGGGAGGCGTTCTGCACCCCAGCTGCTCTGTGTGCTGCTCCCTAGCTGACAGCAGTGTGTGCTGCACAAAGCAATCTGCTGCCTTTCCCGTGCCAGCACAAGCGCTCTAACTTGCTTGCTTGGAAACTCAGAGCAGAACTGACGGCGCGTCAAGCATGCAGTGCCAAGCAGGAGCAGCCCAGGGGTTAGGCTCGGTGTTCACGGGGCTTTTCTGCTTGCAGTTCTGCTTCCAGCTGGCTCCCAACCCACTTGGCAGAGGTGGGTGCCCGCTGCTCCGCCCTGCACAGGGCTGGGAGCTGCCTGAACGCTGGGGAGATGCCCCCTGGGCACTCTGCAGTGCCTGGGTGTGGTCTCGGGCAGGTAGGGCTGTTTGTGTCTGCCACCTGTGCTTCAGCCACGTAGTGCAGAATGACTGATGGCTGTGGGATGGGATGATTTGGGTGCTTGTCAGGGAGGGAGGGATCTTCTTGCCGTTGGCAGCTGGCGCGCAAACAGAGCTCTGTTACAGCTGGGAAGACCCATCCACGCGTGGGCCGTGCTGTTTGCAGCGTGTCTAGGCTTCAGGAAGGTCGGTGCAGGGCTTTATTTAAACGCAGGGCATGGGGAGAGCCGAGCTGCCTTCAGGAGGGCCCTGCAGGGTGCCAGGGAGGTCACGCACAGGGACTTACAGAGACCTTGGATCCACCGCAGCAGGCGCAGGTTAACTTTCCTTTGCGGCACTTGCATCTCGGCATACCTGCAGTTCATGTTCTCTTGTATCAAACTCCTCCTTTTGTCCAGATTAGCTGAACCAACCTCAATTTTTCTTTTTTTTTCTTTTTGCAAAGCTAAAATAATCTCTCTGTACAGTCAGCAGAACTCATAGGCAGGAAGAAAGACCACATGAGCTCCCTGCTGCTTTGGGTAAATAACATCTGGGTACCTTGACGTTCTGTCTGCTGAGACAGGAACAGAGCATGACATTGGTTTCCTCTTGGGAAACGTTTCTGCTGTGCAGTGAGGTCATGGATGCTTCACTAACGAGTTTGCTCTGTTGCAGCTGCTGTGGAAGCATGTGTCCTGTACGGGCTGAAGCGCAGGGCAGCAGGATTCCTGCGCAGCAACAAAATAGCAGCTCTGTTCATGAAGGTGGGCAAGAGCTTTCCTCTGGCAGAGGAGCTTTGCAGGAAGGTGCAAGACCTGGAGCAGCTCATCGAGAATGCGTAAGGCGCCAGCGTGGCCGCTGTCCCACAGCCTGCCTGCATTTTGGTGTGGGGGTGCTTAGTTTGAGCGTAGCTGTGGATTGCAGTGTCCACCTTGAGTCTCCATAGGAGGACTTGCTCTTCCAGTGGAGCAGAGTCCTTTCCTGGGCTTTTAATACCTTGAGTGCACTGGTGGGTTCTCTGGGAGATGATGAGTTGTGGTTCTTCCTTTCTCTGCCCTTTGTGTCATGCTGTAGGGACAGCGACACACATCTGCTCCTGAACTGCCACGGTTTATGGACCAGTGCATGAAGCCAACTGGAACCAAATCTGGTTTGCTTCACTGTACAGGGCTGTAACCTGCAGTAATTCAACCTCTGTTTAAGTGTGGCTTACTCATCCTTGGACAGGACCCAGGGAGGTGGATGGAGCAGCTACCTGGGGGCAGGAATCTTTCAGCTGTCCTGAGATAAGCTGCTTTGCTTATGAACTGCTGTCCTCAGGCACCAGGAGGAACCAGTGGGAGTCTGCTGGGGGCAGAGACTTGTTCTAGGGCGCCTTTACAGTTGGAAACAGATTTAGTGAAGGCAGTTTTCGGATGTAGCCGTGGGCCTTCTGGGGTAGGGGATGGGATGGATGAGGGGAGCAGTCTCTGATGTTGTCACCTTCTGCCTCTACAGACGAAATCAAGTCCAGAGCATCCCAGAGAACGTGCGCAAGATGCCAAAGCTGCCCAACCTGTCTCCTCAGGCCATCAAGCACCTCTGGATCCGCACAGCCCTCTTTGACAAGGTCTTGGACAAAATCGTGCATTACTTAGTAGAGAACAGCAGGTGAGTGCTGGCCCCGGCCGACGTTTTCCCCTTGCAGCTTGTTCCAGTCGTGCTGGAGGTGCTATGGTTGAGATATGTCCAGGTGGGCTGGAGAAGTCACTCTGTGCTGGTTGTGTCACTCTGTTCCCAGCACGGGGACTCCAGCTGATACGCTGCTGCTGGCCAGCCGTGTGTGCTCCCTAAAAATGACAGGCCATGCTTGCTCTGCTGATGGAATGGTTGTTGTGGACCACGTTGTCCTTGTCTTCTGGGAGCTGCATGCTGAGGTGTCCTGACCTGGTGAGGTGGACAGCCCCAGGAAAGTTTTGTTAGAGGATAGTGATGCTTGTATTGTGCTGCAGGAGGGCGTCTGTCCCCCTGGAATTTCTTAGCAAGTAGGAACAGCCTGTCATGGGCTCCTTGCCCTCTCACCATCAAGGAGGGAGGCAGACAGAGGAGGGCATTACAGTGGTTCAAACCTCAGTCTCTGTCGTTCAGCTCTTCCAGGGGGCTGAAATGCTGCAGCATGCTGTTCTTTTTCATTTCTTCTAGTAAGTACTATGAGAAAGAAGCTCTCCTGATGGATCCTGTGGATGGACCGATTCTTGCATCTTTGCTGGGTAACACTTTCCTCTTACCCTAGTCAGTAGCTTGCTTCCTGAACCTGAGTTCTTGGTTCTGTGATCCCAATTCAATTATTTTTTAGTAAGAACTTCATAAAGCTTAATAGCTGTGGAGGGGCAGAACCACTTCCGAGTTCTTTGCTGCCATTACATGGTGCAGCAATGTGTGCTGAGCGCCGTGCTTGCCCCGCTCTGGGACGCTGGGCTCCGGGGACCTGAGCACGGGCCGCAGTCATTGGAATAATGCTGCTGACTTCCTTGTGGCTGTGGTTTATCTTTGTGCAGTGGGGCCCTGTGCACTGGAGTACACCAAGATGAAGACAGCTGACCACTTCTGGACAGACCCTTCAGCCGATGAGCTGGTGCAGAGGCACCGCATCCACAGCTCGCACTGCCGCCAGGACTCGCCCACCAAGCGCCCGGCGCTCTGCGTGAGTGGCTGGGGGGCAGCCCCACGGCTCCCACTCTGATAATAGAGGGTGGAAAAGTGGAGATAATTCAGATCTTCAAGGCAGGAGTTCTGCGAACGTGGGCTGTGGAGACTGCGGGTGTGCTGGACCGATGTGGAATTGCATCATTGGGTGTCTGCCCTTTGGGAGCAGCGTGGATGAATGATAAGAGAAGGCAGCTGAAGTCTGCTCGGTTTATTGCAAACAGAGCACGCTCCTGGGGCTTCTGTGAGTCGAGTCGAGCTTGGCCAGAGCCAGGGATCCTCTTAAAGGATGCACAGGGAGAGATTTCTATCAGAGAGTTTCTCGGGTGTATGCAAGGAGGGGATGAGCGTTCAAGAAAAGCTGTTGGGAAGAAGGAGGTGCCCACGCTCACCTCACGTTTGTAGGTGGATCTCTTCCAGATTCAGAAGAGGCATTCGAGCGGCAGTATGGACGACCGGCCGTCGCTGTCTGCCCGGGACTACGTGGAGTCTCTGCACCAGAACTCCCGAGCCACGCTCCTCTATGGCAAAAACAATGTCCTGGTGCAGCCGGTGAGTACAGTGTGGGGCGAGTACTGCTCCCTTCCCACCGCGTGGCTCTGCCCCACCTTGCTGTGTGATGGAGAAGGGGACAGGCTCATTTCTCATCTGGGAAAACAATGATTGAGCTGAGGTCCTGGTGACACGGATCCTTCCAAGCGAATGGAAGAGTTCTGAGTGGAAGCAGGCTGCTTTCCCTGCCCTCTGTTGACCGGAGGCCACAAAACCCCCTCCTCCCATCCCCTTTTTGCTTACTGTATTCCAAGAAATGAAGTAAAAACTTCATAGGCAAGGCTGTGAGGTTTGCCTCAGCTGGGTTCTCAGCCCTTTTCCAAGCCTGTGAGGGGTCCTGCTGTCTGCTGGCAGGTTTGGTAGGGCCACTGCGGGTTCCTTGCTGTTGGTGGGTGGACTGTGCTCCAGGCTGTGGGTCAGCCTGGGTGGCACGAGGTGATGGTGCTTGCTTCTGGTGCCACCCGGGCTGCTCTCAACAGCTCACTCTATCTTTCTCTGTCTGCATTTCCCTTCTCAAGCGAGACGACATGGAGGCGATCCCGGGCTATCTGTCCCTTCACCAGACGGCCGACATCATGGCGCTGAAGTGGACTCCCAACCAGCTGATGAATGGCTCCGTGGGGGATCTGGACTACGAGAAGAGGTGACTTGACTCCCCGGTGTGTGTGCTCGCACGGGGCAGAAGGGCCAAAGGTTCCCATGGGTTCTGTGGTGGTGGGGGATGCTGTGGTTGTAGCCCATCTCTGCCGGATGTGTTCAGCAAGGTGCCCGGAGAGGGCTCTGAAAGGTGCCCAGCAGTGTGATTTACTGCCCTCTGAGCTCTCCTCTGTTGCTGGTTAAGCTGGGAAAGTGAGAAGCTCATAAATGAGGAAGGGTGTCTGCAGACATGATCAGCTCCTGGATAATAATACCTCGGTAACAGAGTGGGTTCCATTTTGTGGCGCTGTCTCAGCTGATCCTCTGTGCAGGTGTTCAAAATCCCTCTGATTTAACAGAGCCCTTGGAGTTCATTCTTCTAGCTGAGGTCTGCTCAGGAGACATTTGCTGAGCAGCCTATTGCCATGCCCCTTTGCCTGGGGTTGCATTATGGGCTGCTGGCATTTCTCCTGGTAGCTGCAGTCTTTTAACTAACTGCTGAGTCACGTCAGGTCCCAGTTTGCCTATGGGGAAAAAAACAAAGCAAATACTCCAGGAAAGCTGCAGCATTTAGGACGCGCTTCCTTTGGCCTGGGGTAAAGATCTTCGACGAAACTTGCTGACAGTTTTGTTTATACTCAATTTTAGCGTTCTGGGTTTTGTTTACCTGTGTTCTTTTCATCTCCCCTTTCTTCTTGGCACCTGGGCCATTCCCTTTTACCTGGTACCCTCCCCCTAAAATGCTATTTTCATCTCAACACTACTTTTCTGAGTTCTTGACTTGGGCATCAGCCTAAGCTCTAAAACTTCCCAGTGTCCAGACGTTACCAAGGAGGAGAGGAGACGGGTGACAAAGTAAGTATGACCCTACAAGAAGTGACTGTTACACACACACCTTCCATTTGTTTTAGGAGCCGTACTGTAACACCTTCACTTGAAGCACTATTGCGGTAAAGTGACAGATGAGCTGCTCAGAACTGGGAATTTGCTTTGTTGAAAGGAATAGGATGTTGTTAAGTGCTGGCACCCTCACAGAGCAGCCCTTTTAGTCGACTCTCTGCAGAAACGAAGCCCTGGGTGAGGGTGATGTCTCCTTGGGGCAGTCCCCTCCCTCCTGGTGCCTCTCTGTTGCATGCTGCCCTATCTTGACTGGCATCTCCTAGCACTTAGAGATGTGCTCAGTCACCCGGTGGTGGCTGCACTGAGGGAGCACAGCTCCAGAACAGAAGCAGCTGGAACCAAATTCTTTTTCAGCTTTGAAATAGCACAGATTGCTGGGGTTTATTTCCCTCCCTTGGGTACAAGAGCTCGGTAGAGCTGTGGCCCAGGCTTGAGCTGCACTGTTCTGGGCTGAACCTGCCCTCACTGAGCTGTAGCAGAAGGGACAGTAACAGGTTCTGGAGGGAAGCTGCCCCTTACTCTGTGGCCTCGTGGCAGTCATACTGAGCCTTTCTGTAGCTTCCCCTGATGTCAGGATAGCTGGAGGCAGGATCTGGAGCTGCTACGAGGAGAAGCAGAGCCTGATGTGTGCCTGAACTTCAGCTTGCTCTCTTTCTCTCTTCCAGTGTGTACTGGGACTATGCCATGACTATTCGCCTGGAGGAGATTGTCTATTTGCACTGCCACCAGCAAGGTAAGGCCAGAGCAGGGGCTGCTGAGGGCTGCTATCACCTTGACATTGGCATCATTGGGTCTCTGGGGTGTGCCTGTATGGGGATGGGATGTTCTGATTCAGCTCCAAGGCAGATGTCAGGAGCTCTCGGTGGTCGCTGCTCTGTAACTGCTTCTAGGAAATCCTTTAAACCAGCTCCTGGCTGTGGTGCTTGGCTGGGGAGGGCTCCCTGCGGAGCAGTGCTCTGTGGTTTCGAGGGCTTGATCTCCCTGGCAGGCTTTCTCCAGGGCCCTCGGGCTTGCAATGGACTTAGGAAAGAATCCAAACGAGGATGAAAATCTTTGTTTTGCATGCCAGAAAGACAATTCCCTGAGCTTTCTTGCCTGCCTTCTGCATTTTTGACTGGTAATGTTTCCCTCATTCACGTGTGTGTCTTCTCTCTGCTGTCACTGTTGCTAATAGTAGACAGCGGCGGAACGGTTGTCTTGGTGAGCCAGGATGGGATCCAGAGGCCTCCGCTGCGGTTCCCCAGAGGAGGGCACCTGCTGCAGTTCCTGTCCTGCCTGGAGAACGGCCTCCTGCCCCACGGGCAGCTGGACCCACCCCTCTGGTCCCAGCGGGGAAAGGTAGGCACGTGGAGCTGGGCTTCTTCCTGAGCCCCTGCATGGGGGTTTCCTGCTGGCCGTGCCCTTTGGGGTGTCTCAGAGCAGCTCTGCTGGGGAGCACCCACTGCCCAGTGCATCTGGAAGCTGCGTTTTTAACACCGCCCCATGCACCTTCCTCAGTCAAACCAAAGTGGGATGTGATGGTCTGGTTCTCACGGACCTTGCTGTGCATTACACCTATTGTCTACATAGATGGGGTTACGTATTCTCTGCATAATCCAAAGCTTGATCCAGGGACTGCTCCAGCACAGAGAGTGTGCAGACATCACCCAGGCTGACACAGCACGTGCTCTGGCTGGGCTGGAGGTTGGCAGGCGAGGCAGCAGCACGCTGCCCTGCGCGGTGGGGCGTTGTGAAAAGTGGGCTTTGTTCTCTAGGGGAAGGTGTTTCCCAGGCTGAGGAAGCGAAGTCCCCAGGGCTCCTCCGAGTCTGCGTCCGACAAGGAAGATGACGAAGCCACGGATTATGTTTTCAGAATAATCTACCCGGGGACACAGTCTGAATTCGGTGAGTGTGTTGGCTGGGAGCATTTCGGGTGGGTTATTACCTGGTGTATGAGCGAGCAGGGACGTGGTGCTGGTGGGCACACGGTGCAAACTGCACCAGGGAGCAGTTCCAGAGGAACAGGCTTTGCTTGCAGCATTTAATTAAATGTCATGTGTTTTTATACCTTCCACTTGCCACGGAAAGCTTAGTTTCTGCAGCTGCAGAACAGGCTTCAAGTGCCTGTACGGCTGGGGAGAAAAGTCTTGCACATTATTTCAGCAGCGAGCTTCCTTTTGGTCAGGTTTTCTTCCTCCTTCCAGGAAATGGGTGTCTGTGAATGGGGTCATTTTTCACCACGACAAGACCACAGGGCTGATTCTCCTCTTGCTCCCACCAGGCCAAGTCAGCAAGTGCTGTATTACATCCAGCTGCATTCCTTCCATGCTGCTGCAGCACACAGGGCAGTAGCAGCAGATCTCCGGGTGCTGCCAGGCTTGGCCCACAAGTCTTCACCCCCGAGCACCCCCAGCAGGGAGGTGATGCTGCTGGGGTCACCAGACCAGAGAACTCCCTTAATGTCCAGCTGAGAAGGATCGGAGCGATGTGCTTGGCTGAAGTGCTGCACATTTGTCTTCGCTGCTCTGTGGCAGAACGTTTCTTTGATCTCTGGAAACGCCGTAGAAGGCTTTGTAAAGGGGAAAGACAAAAGTCTAATAGAAGGCTGGTGGAGTGCTTGGGAAAAGCTATGAGATTTGATCAAAATCTTGTTCCATACTTTAGAGGCTAGAAGGGGGCAACCGCATCTCCTGTGACTGCTCTGTAGCATCACTGAAGATGATTAGCTTCCTCTGCCTTCAGCTGACTAACACAACCCGTGAGTCAGATAAAAATCTGATTGAGGCTAAACTAGCTGATAGAGACGCTCCTTTCTGGAGCTTCCTTTTGATCTACCCCTTCAAATTCTGTGCTGGGGGCCAAATTTTCTGTTAAATGAGTTGTTGCTATCGCCTCAGCTGGCGTCATCAGTCTATGCCGTTCCTACCGATTTTCCCGGAGGGAAGTGGAACTGCATCAGTTCTTTCTCCTCTGCAAATTCTTTCCTGCATTCATTTGTTGCCCCTGTCCTGTCTCTGTGTCTCTAGTCACCATTCATGGTCGTTTTCATCCATTCCTTGCGTCTCTGATCTCCGTCACTGCTGGGAGAGGGAAGGTGCCGAGGACTCCAGCTGCAAGCAAGGCGGTGGTGATCCACAAATGGTCTCCGATTCCCTCCGCCGTGTCCCGACCCCCCCTGGCAGCTCCAGGGGCCACTCAGCATCCGTGTAATGCAGCTGTCATTGTGGCTGGTGCAACTGCTGGCTGTGTTGTCACTTGACAATTCCTGCAGGGGTGTCCCGTGTCGCTGAGCCATCAGCACCTGCTCGGTATGACGGAAAGGGAAAAGGCTTTAATAGGAATAATTCAGCATCTTTCTTACCCGGGACCAAAGGGCAGGGGCTGCTCCAGGTCAGGCCAGCTCCCAGCGCCCCGTGCTCACCACGCAGGGCCTGCACCCAGCCAGTTTGCAGAACGAGGCCGTTGCAACGGCACTTCTGAGTTTAAGCAGGAATTTAGCAAATGACAACAAGAACTGCTGACTGCTCCTGCTGTTTCTGTCATCAAGATCTTTATCTCCTGCCCTGTGATTTGGATGTTCCTGTCTTTCCCTGGAGCATGGATGGGATTCTGGTGTTGAAGAGATGAAGGCTTTTCCCTTCCAGTGATCCACTCCTCCTGGGGCAGTGGTACTTTTCAATCATATTTTTTCTCATCTTTGTGACAGAGTCTGTTGTCTCTGGTCTCTCAGTGTTGAGGTTTGTTTTCTGCCTCAGTCAGCACTCGGTGGTTTAAGATTAGCTTGCTGAAGGCACCGCGTTAATTAGCAGATGGTTCTATTGCTCTCTCTCATCAATGCTCTTTGTTTCCTTCCCTTTCTCCCGACCTCACCAGTGCTGCTGCTGTGATCACCTGCTGCGGGCCTTGCCTGCTTGCTGGAGTCTCCTTGGGATGCAAATAGGGTGCTGCATCTGCTGATCCTCTGTCAGCCCGACCTCGGGGCAGCGCCGGTGGCTGACTCCTCTCTCTGCCCTCGCAGTGCCCCAGGACCTGATGGACACCCAGGGCCCCGGGCTCCCTCCCATGTGGCAGCCCAGCACCCGCAAGTCCTCCTGCTCCTCCTGCTCACAGAGTGGCTCCTCTGACGGCGTGCCGGCCAACGGCTGCAGCCACGAGAGGTAGGAGGGCTCTGCTGCTGCTCACTTTGGGAAACAGAGTCAGATACAACAGGGCTTCCAGCTGAGATTCGGTGGATGGCCAAAAACAAGAGCAGTTGTGCTGCAGGGGGTGTTCCAGCCTCACATGCGTCCTGCAGCCGTTTGCAGGTGCCAGTGGGATGTGTCCAGGCTGAAGTGAGGCTTGGCTCTATCTGGGACATCTCAGCTGCTCTGTGGCTGTGCCCTGGATGCAAGAATGCTGCTCCCACGCTGAGCAGAGCTCCCGAGGTGCATCAGCGAAGGCAAAGCTGGAACAGTCAGATCCAAGCAGGAGGGCGAGGGCATGGGAACATTTCCTCCCCTCACATCCGGCGTGTTTTTGTTGGCAGAGCTCCTCTGAAGCTCCTGTGTGATAATATGAAGTACCAGATCCTCTCCCGGGCTTTCTATGGCTGTGAGTACTTGTTGCGTCCGTGGTGCCTTCAGATGGGTTCTGGGCTCAGGGCAGAATGGTGCTGAGGCAGCAGGATGGTGGCTGTGGGGATCAGCCTGTTGCGTGTGGGCTCCGTGTGCACGTGCTCAGGACTGGGAGCAGGCAGCTGAACTCTGGTCTGAGGATCAGCCTGCAGCCCAGCAAGCATCAGGGCTGCTGGGACAAGGCAATGAGATGCCAGCCTGTCCCGGCAGGCTTGAGATGATCTCCTCCAGGGACCAGATTGATCAGAGCTGTCCCCAGCGCTTCGTCCTGAGTTCCCCAGGGTGAGTGTTTGCTTCTGCCTGCTGCAGGGCTGGCCTACTGCAGACACCTCTCCACGGTGCGAACCCACCTCTCTGCACTGGTGAACCACAGCATCGTGTCTCCCGACGTGCCCTGCAGTGCTAGCTCGGGACTGACTGTGGACATATGGCAGAAATACCTGGAGGACAGCACGGTAGGGCCGCTGCTGTCAGGACACTCTTCTGAGCCACAGAGGCATGGTAGTGCCATTGGGTAGCTTTGGTGGGCCACTTTGAGGGCTGTAGTGAGCCAGTAATTCCCAAAACACCCGTCTGCAGGGGCTTGTGGCTGTTCTTAAGCCAAGTGGGGATCTGAGAGAGCTTCTGCAGTGGATGGGCACGTGGTGGTCAGCGTCTCGGCAGTGCTCTGGGTGCTGGAGGTGGCCAGGCTGGGGCAGTGCTTGCATCCACAGTCCTGTCTGTGCTGACGTGGAGCTCTTCACGCAGAGTTACGAGGACCAGGAGCTGCTGCGGCTCATCTACTACGGTGGGATCCAGCATGAGATCAGGAAGGCTGTCTGGCCCTTCCTTTTGGGCCACTATCAGTTTGGGATGACGGAAGCGGAAAGGAAAGAGGTTGGTACGAGCGTGCCGCCAGCTCTGCAGCCTGGTGCACTGCACTGGTGTGCCTGTGGTGGTTGCCAGCTCAAAGCATCCGCGCGCCTGCCAGAGCCCACACCGTTCAGAGACCCTCTGCCCCAACGCTGCAGGCTGACGACCAGATCCGCACCTGCTACGAGCACACCATGGCGGAGTGGCTGGGCTGCGAGGCCATTGTCCGGCAGAGGGAGAAGGAATCGCACGCGGCAGCTCTGGCCAAATGCTCCTCTGGGGCCAGCCTAGATTCCCACATCCAGAGGATGATGCACAGGGACTCAACGATCAGCAACGAGGTGAGAGTGCGGAGGCTCAGGCGGGCTGTCAGCACGCAGCAGGGAGGGACCAAGATAAGTCTTGTTTGTGTGTTAGAGGAGCTGACTTGGCTTTGGTTCTCACAGCCCTGAATGCAGGAGCTACGAGCCTATCTGGGGCTGCTGGGCTCTGCGCCGGGCAGCCAGGGCAGCAGGTCCCGGCAGAGGGCAGCAGCCCGTCCTGTGGAGCATCCCTCGGTGTTCCTGGGGTCTGTGTGTGGCAGGAGAAGGGCAGGGAGGGCTGAGTGCCGGGGGTGACACAGGGCAGGAGTGGGCTGTGGTTCGGCACTGCTGCGGCTCTGCAAATTGTTCCCATCCCTGTAGCATCTCTGCTGTGATTCTGGCTTTGTGCTCACTGCTTGCATGGGGAACATGTGCTGGGAGGGGAGCTGGCTGTTAATACACATGAAATTTCCCCCTTTTTCCCATCTTAACCTGAAAATTTCCTGTTCTAAAACGCTCCCATGGTAATGGAGGAAAGCTGTCGCCCTTCCTCTCTCTGCCGGAGCCCTGCCCAGCAAACACCCACAATGCTAGGGTGGGGACAGCTCCTGCTGCCGCTCTGAAAGCGCCGTGTTTTCTTAAAAACCCCATTGTTTCGGTGTGATGTCACTGCTGTGCTCCATACACCCAACTAGCTGCAGGCTCAGGCCATCAGGCGGAGGCTCAGGGGGAACCTGTGGGGCAAAGCCCTGAGCTGCTCGCTGCAGAGCCCAGCGCGTTCTTCTGTGCTGCAGCTGGGAGCCAGAGAACAGTGCTGTTGGCTTCTGGAGGGGCTGCCTTGATGGAGTCTGGCTTAAAGCATCGAGATTTGTCCTTTTCTTAAAGGAGAAAAAAAACCAACATTAATATGCTTCGAGGGATTGTTTTATAGCCCGTGACTTCATCGTTTATGTAAACTAAGACGGGGTGAGTCGCTTTGCTGCCAAATTAGGATAGAGATTAGTAGAAATTTGTACGCCGGGGAGATGGCGTGACCTCTCTGAAGGCCCAAAGAGAGCAGCTCGGTTCAGACCCAAACACACAGTGCTTGAACCGCTGCATTGGCCCGGGACGTTGGTTTGTATCATCTCCGTGGAAGGCTGAGGCTGGGTGCGACAGATCAGCACAGCAGAGCTGATCTGACATAGAGAATTAATTGCGTGTGTTTTTACCTCCCTCTTTACCTGCAGAAGTGCCCACCTCTGGCAGCATGGTGCAGGTGTCCCCTCCTCCCACACCCGCTGCCCTCCCCGTTTCATTGCTTTCTCTCCCTCTTGCAGTCCTCGCAGAGCTGCAGCTCCGGCCGACAGAATCACGTCCGGCTGCAGAGCGACTCCAGCTCCAGCACGCAGGTGAGCAGCAGACCTCACACACGAGGGCCTTTGGCTGCTCCACGTGTTAGTGATGTGTTTAATCAATTGGTTTACGTGGCTTTCTGCCCCGTAGATTGCGCTTTGTAAAGCGTAGTCCTCGGGAGCAGGGAGTGGGGGTCTGGGTTGTGCGAAGGCAAGCACTGAGCTGCCATGGGCAAACAGGGAGCCCGAGGGTGAGGATATCTCCAGGGTTGTCCCATCCCTGTGCCCAGACATTCCTCCGTGCAGGTGTTTGAGTCGGTTGATGAGGTGGAGCAGACGGAAGCAGACGCTCAGCTCGAAGATGGCAAACAGAGCAAGATCCCCAATGGGACCGTCCCCAACGGCACGTGCTCCCCTGATTCTGGCCACCCTTCTTCCCAGAACTTCTCCATCGCTTCGGGCTTCTCGGAGCGCAGCTTCAGCAATGAGGACAGCGCCCTGGAAACCACCAAGTCCTCGGCCAGCTCGCAGGGAAGGGCGGGCGGCTCAGAGCCCGCCCCGCAGGACCTGGATGGAGCCCTGCAGGAGGAAAAGCTGCAGGGCCAGGACAGCCTGGAGGGCGAATTTCCCACCGGCGGAGGCATGGACTTCGTTTCTGTGGCCGACGGCTCGGCAGCGGTCCTGCGTGGTTGTGATGCTGTGGCCCTGACTGTGGTGGAGAGCTGGGCGGACAGCGAAGCTGAAAAGCAAAGCTTGGTGGAGAGTGAGGATAACCTCTCCGAGGAGCCGGAGATGGAGAGCTTGTACCCGCAGCTGGACTCGCTGGCTGTGGCTGATCTGGCCAACAGCGAAGCATCTCCCGTCTCCTCGATGGGTGTCACCTACTCTGTAAGTATCAGTCATTGGTTTCTTTGCGAGCCTCGCACCATCTGCCTGCGATTGCCCCGTGCTAACCCAGCAGCCGCGTGCACAGGGGCTGTCCGGCTTCCGCCCCGATCTGCCCTGTTGCTCCTTTGCCTTCACGCCTTCTTTTGTTTCTTATTTGAAAACAAATGAACGTTGCCGTTGTTTTGGCAGCCAGAGCTGCTGGACATGTACACGGTGAACCTGCACCGCATCGAGAAGGACGTGCAGCGGTGCGACCGCAACTACTGGTACTTCACCCCCGCCAACCTGGAGAAGCTCCGCAACATCATGTGCAGGTGGGAACGGGGGGTGGGGCTGGGGGCCAGGCCCTGCGGGGTGCTGGGCCAAAGCTGAGGGCTCCCTGGGGCTGCCTGTGTGTATGAACGCAGAGCAGCCCGCCTGCTCTGGGGATAAACCTGGAAAATGAAGCGTGAGGATCAGCCCACGCAGCTCTGGTGCTAACGAGGAGTACCTGAAACAAGGCAGTGGTTAGTGCCTACGCAAGGAGACAGGAGCACCTGGGCGTGTTTCTGATTCTCTTTGCTTATCCCTGTGACTAAGAGGCTGCTGTGTGACATTCACCGACTCAGAGCAGCTCCAGCTCAGCTGCTGTGCCTGCTGCAGGGGCAGTGGAGGCTAAAACATCATTACTCATATAGCAAATATGAGGAGAAGCTGCTGTTTCGTTGGAGCTGTCGCTTTATCTGGCAGCCAGAGCTGGAGATCTCTGCTGAGATGAGCCCTGCGATGCAGCAGGATTTGGAAAACTAGGGGGCAGGGTGGAAAGGATTGTTTCCGTGTGCCAGCAGTGGATCGGAATCCTTTCTGAACACATTTTGTCTTGCTACCAAATATGGGAAGATATCTCTGCCGGGCTGATTGTTTCCTGGGATGCTGGGCCCAGGGAAGCAAAGCAGGCAGTGTCGTGCAAGGCTTCCCCCAGCCAAGGGGATGAATCAAGGGGCAGGGTGAGAATGGGAGATAAGAGCACAAACTCTGCCCTTTGCCCAGGCACCGCGCCTTGCTGTGCTTTCTGGTTTCACTTTTCCCTGCACCTATCTCCATGCAGCAGTCTTTGCACGGTGTTGATCTAGGGCTGTACCGTGCACAGCTTCCCCAAAAGTCACCACGGGGACTTAATCATTTACAGGCCAGCTGCAGGGGAGCAGAGCGCAGGTGTAGTGGAGCAAACGTGTCTGATTTGCCCCGACTGCCCACGCCCATGGGCTGGTGGCAGCTTGCAGAGCATGCCAGCATCTGAGGAACAAGGGCAGGGCACATGCCAGCAGGCAGTGGCACTGGTGTGTGGGCAGTAGGGCTGATGCTGCCTTTCCTTCTCCCTCCCAGCTACATCTGGCAGCACATTGAGATCGGCTACGTGCAGGGGATGTGCGACCTGCTGGCCCCTCTCCTGGTCATCCTGGATGATGGTGAGTCATGGGGGAAGGGTCTGCTGGGTTACCCTAGCTGTGCCCTGAGGTGGGGAGCCCTGGGGGGGGTTCCCTGCTGTGCCCTCCCGGCTCTGTATGTGTGGAGTAGGAGTGATGCTCCTGTGCCTGCACGGGGCAGCTGCCGTGACACGCAGCGGAACAGTGACCATGTCTCCTCCCTGTGCAGAGGCCCTGGCTTTCAGCTGTTTCACTGAGCTCATGAAAAGGATGAATCAGAATTTCCCCCATGGGGGAGCCATGGACACTCACTTTGCCAACATGAGATCCCTGATCCAGGTAGGGTGGTCCTGGCATGGGCTCGGCAGCCTCCCAAGTCACTGAGCTGTTTTATCTAGCTGTTCTTGGGATGGAGGCTCAGTGGGATGGGCTGAGAAAGGGCTGCTCTGTGGGAAGCAGGAGGGAAGCAGGGAAGCTGTAAGGAGAGCCTGGGAATAACCTGTGCCAGGGCTGCAAAGGAGGGCAAAGCTGTGAAACAAAGATATGGAGGAGAGCAACGGGAGCAGGGAGGGGAACGCTGGTGTCTCCGCTGTGTACTGATGGGTTTCCTTTGGCTTTTCTTGGCAGATTCTGGACTCCGAGCTCTTTGAGCTGATGCACCAGAACGGTGATTACACCCATTTCTACTTCTGCTACCGATGGTTTCTCCTGGACTTCAAGAGAGGTGTGTGCAGGGAGGGGGACAGCTGAGACCAGCAGAGGGGGGTTGAAAGCAGGCTCTGCCATGCTTCCTCACTTCTCCATACACTCTGCTCCTTCGCTTGTCTGCACTTAACTTTTTGCCATGTGTCCTGTTGCGCTTCTCCCTGCTAGGATTGTGGCTGACTTTTCTGTCTAGATCTGAACCTGTTGCTCCAGAGCTGCTGGTGAGCCTCCAGCAGGGTTGTGTCCTGCAGTCTGTACCACCTGCTGCAGGCCGGAATGTTTGTCTCAGCAGATGACTGCCTTGTTCTTTGGAACAGGTTGTTGTGGGAAGAAACCACCAGCACGTCATCCCCAGCGAATGCTGCTGTGAGTCAGGCTGATGGAAGCCTGTGGCTGATGTGTGACTGCTGGGCTTTTCCTCTCCTAACAGAGCTGGTGTATGACGACGTGTTCGCCGTCTGGGAGACCATCTGGGCAGCTGCACATGTTTCCTCTGCACACTATGTGCTCTTCATAGCCCTGGCTTTGGTAGAAATGTACCGGGACATCATCTTGGAGAACAACATGGATTTTACAGACATCATCAAGTTTTTCAATGGTACGGTTTGTGTTCTGTTGGGCTGAATTAGTGGCAGCTGCTCAGAGGTAGGCAGCATGTCTGACTGTAGACAGTCATGTCCTGACTGCGCTGGTAAATGTTGAAAAAGAACAGAGCGTATGTTGTGCGATGCTGATCTTTTGAATGTGGTGGTAAAGGGATCTCTTGCTTCCCAGGGGTTTAGATGATGCTTGAAGAGCCATCCTTGGCCACAGTCTGCCTTACCGTGCTTGAAGGCAGCTCTGAGCATAGGTTGTGCTTCCTGCAGGCTCAGACTGAGATGAGCTCCTATAAGATGGCCCTTCAGAGTGCACAGGGGGCGGTGCCTGGGGACTTGGCTGCGAATTCACAGCTTCAGCTGCTGCCTGAGCTTGGCTGTGGGGCAGAGGAGGGCCTGGGGGAGCTCCTCAAATCGCTGGGCAGCTTGCATGTAGCCTCTATGTGGGTTCCTCCTGTCTGTGTTCCAGAAATGGCTGAGCGACACAACACCAAGCAGATCTTGAAGCTGGCCCGAGACCTCGTGTACAAAGTGCAGACTCTGATCGAGAACAAGTGAAAGACCTGGGGAAGACGAGGCATCCAGACAGAGAGCTGGGACTCCCCTGCAATGCTTTCTCTCCCTTTTTCTCGATGTGCCACACTTGTGGAAGTGAGGTAGCTGGACACACGCTGCTGTCTGAAATGGCAGTACCCATAGCTCTGCAAGTGCTGTGCTCAGTGTTAGGTCCGGGGGGCCCGGCTCAGATCTGCACAGCGTTTTCCAGTGACTTAACCAAAGATCTGTACAATTGTGTTGCATTGCTAAAGACTTGCTTTGGAGGTAGGGCCTGGCAGCCGCTTCCTGGCCCTGCTGCAGTAGAGGTGCAGCACGTGGTTACCACCCCCAACTGCAGAAGCAGTTGCCAGCGTCCCGGTTCAAAGCTGGGGGTCTGGGAGTGCGGGGCTGCCAGACCTGCTGGGGGCCAACCCAGGCTCTGCAGCCTTTGTTTCAAGGAAATAAAGCTGCTTCCTTCCATGGCCGTTACCCATGGCGTGGGGAACGCAGCCAGCCCTGCGAGCCTGGGCAAGACAGGGATGCTGCCAGGACTCGGTTTCTTACTGACATCTGAGGTTCTGCCAGTAGCAGAGAGGGACTTGGATCACAGAAATTGCTCTTCTTTCGATCTTGTCCCTTGATGCATAGCATCCCCTTTAGTATTTTTAGGGCTCTGTTCTCTCCCTGGGATTTTTACATTGTTTGTTACTACGGTATCTGAGCACACAGGAGTTTTGTCCGCAGATGGATTTTTGGAAGAGCTCCAAATTCAGCATTGGGCTTCTCTTTCAAAATTCAGCCTCTGTAACGCCTCTGAACACCAAGACCTGGGCCTGCCCTTGTCTGGGAGCTCCGGACATGAGGTTTTCATACCTGCCTTATTCTAGCTGCTTGTGTTAGGGGTCAGCTCTCCTGCTCGTCCTTCTGCAACCCACATTAGGGGAGAGCTCCTTGGAAGGCAAGTGGGAGCTCCTGACTTAGTGGCTGTCCTGACTTTCCCCTCTGAAGGTGCCTGTCTCTTCCTCTGTTAGCTGAAGGACCTGCTGCTTACAGCTGAACGGTGCAGATGGTCCCTCTTGTGCCTGCAGGTTTCTGTGTGCTTATGGGGCTGCTCGGAAAGCCCCCTGAGTCCATCAGTCTCCAGTTAGGTCCCGGTGGGCTGCTTTCACCCAGCGTCTCCGAGTGGTCTTTGCTTTTGGAAGATGCGCTGCAGCCACTTTCCCTGCAGTGGCTCTCCAGCATTGCAGCCCTGGAGCACGCTGCGTGAAGTGCCTCTGCAGCACTGCCAGCGTGGAGCTGAGTGTCTGTGTCGTGCTACGGCTGCGGTGTGGACTTGGATTCATTTCTCAACTCAGGTAAAAAAAAAAAATAGAGGAAAAGGAGAGGTGTTGGTGATGGGCAGGGCCAGCTCAGCCAGGGAGGGCTTTGCCATCGCCACAGAGGGCTGCCAGGAACGCAGGGAAGATGCTGGCTGGAGCTCTCTGTAAGGGTTCTTTCTCTCGAGTTTTGCTGCAGAAATACTTGTTTCTCTCCATGTGATGTGTGTGTGCTGCCCTCCGCCCCTCTGTGCGATAGGGCCGTGCTCTTCTCCTGCTGCTGGAGTGCTGCTCGCCAGAAGGGAAAAGGGGCCCTTCCCTTCTTCTGTGGAACGTCTGTCTGTGCTGACTGTGCTCTGTAATGCCTTGTGGCACGCATTAGATGTTGCTTGCAGAAAAAAAGACAGGCAGACGGCTGCAGGAAAGAAAACTTGTTTCAGGAAAGTTGTGTGGTGAAGGAGTTTGCAGTGCGAGTGAATCAGCCGTAGCCTTCCTGCAGCGCTGGGACGCAGAGGTTGCAGGGAGCAGCGGTGTGCACCAAAACCTGCAGGAGGAGAACTGCAGGGAGGGGAGAGCAGCTGCAGGTTTCCATGCCAATCTCTCATCTTTGCATCGAGCAGAGCGGGATGCTTGTGCCCCTACCAGATTGTTTTTCTTCTCTCTGGGTCTTGGGATAGATCAGCGTCTGCCTGCATGGCCCCTTCCAAAGGGGAAGGGGAGTGCTCTGCCCCATCCCATCCCAAGGACAGGAGCCAGAAGGTAACTTAACACGGTCCTGACAAGCAACATCACTGACACTTGATCCTTCATGCTTCTGTTTTTCTTTTCTTGGTTTTCAAACAAAAACAGCCAAGAAATTCTGCACAATATTTGCTGTCTGTGTGAACAGAGTGTCTTTGGGCCACTCAATAGCAATGTGGTTTGGTTTTGGTTTTTTTTTTTTGAATAACTTTTGGGGAAGAAAAGTATTTATTGATTGTACATTCCCGTGTGTCTGTGTGCACTGAAGTGTGTGAGTGTGCGTTGTGATGCAAATGGAGATATATCTTTTCAATGTTGCCAACATATCTTGTAAATGTTTACCAGAGAATAGCATCTATATATAATATATATATATATATATGGTATAGAGAGAAAATATATGAACTAAGTGGGTTATTTTTTGAGGAGGGAGAAGAAATGTGTTGCTTCTAAGAACTGTGTGGTCTCTTTGCAGCTGTGCCATGTGCTGCTGTGAGCAGAGGCACCGCTGTCCCCTCCGCTTGGCTTCAGTTTAGCTCTGATTTCCCAGCTGGGGATGAGAAGGAAAAAGGGAGCGTGGGGGGAAGCTCTGTTCCAGCCCACGTGGGCAGAGCTGCGCAGGGCTGTGCCTGCCCTGGGTTAATGGGAGTGCACAGTGCAGAGCTGGGCTCTGCTGTGAGTTGCAAAGCAGCTGGATAGTCCAAAGAATACAGCCGGCCAGGTTCCGTGTCAATTGCTACTAAAGTCACTCTCCTTTGCAGCCAAGCGGGGAGCAGCCTGCCGCGGGGATGCCTGCCCTTATACAGTCATCCTGTCTGGCTCCTCGGGAGAGGAATGCTCCATCCCAGCAGTGCCCTGAGCTGCTGCTTGCCCTGTGCAATGGCTGCAGAGCTGGGGGCTGGCCCCAGCCGCTCTTGTGTGTTCTGCAGGGAGTCGTGTGCTCCCAGCTCGGGGCAGCTGCAGCGATGCAGGTTCCATTGCCTGCTGCTGGAGCTCGGCTCCCAGGTGATCTCAGCGCGTGTAAGTGCAGCGTTTGGATCCTGGCCTGCTTTCCCGCACCTGAGCGTTTCCGCTGCTGAATAACTCTTAGTCCCCATCTCTTCCAGTGTTGCTGATGTGAACGCTGTGCAAGTCGTGTTTGTTCCTAAATGCGCGGTTTCTCGAGGAGTTTTGCTGTGTCGAGTGCCTGAATCGCTTTGCTTCTGACATTTTTCCTGAAGGCTGAGGGAGATTTTTGCCTGGGAGCTTCCCGCTGCCGCCCTGTTCTGTTCCCATGCAGCCTCTTTGAATGTCCCTGAACGCACTCACCCACGGTGCGAGGATCAGCAGTGCTTTTCCTTGGTGAATCAAAAGCACATCCAGAGAAAGGATCGCTCCTGATGCAGCAGCTCGGAGTGGTAGCTCTGCTATGGGTGAGCTGCGAGCCCATCCCTAAATCCCACGCAAGTGACCAGGAGCAAGGTCATGGAATAAGACTTCTTCTTTCTTCCTGTACTCATTGTTAAACAGCTGGACGGCCAGTTTCCCTTTCTTCCCTCATTTCTCTGCAGTGGGAGCTGCAGTGGCAAACAGTCCCAGGCTCAGTGCTGCAGACCCACTGCTCCGTGTGCCCACGGCGCTTTCATCAGAACACTCGTCCAATGTTTTCTCTCCGTTTGGGAATTTTCACTGATAACCAGCAGTTCGGGGCATGTTTTCTTTCTTTTTTTGTGCATCCTAGCGTTGCGTGAGCACAACTTGGTGGTGGAAGAGCACAATTTGCAGACGAAGCGACAATTTCTGGCCAGGCGGACGTGCTGTAACTCCCCCCCAGCACTGGTTTTCAGGACTCTATTACACAGATTTTCAGATACCCTCAAGTTGATGACACGCCACTCAGTGCCGTGTGCCGTTTCGGGCACTCAGATAACCTTGCTCAAGGTCACTGTCCTTGCTGCCTGCTGTGAGCACGCACTGCCGCTGGGGACACCTGACGTCCCCGTGGCCCACGATTTCACTCAACCACGTTTGTGTGCGTGGCACCGTGGGCTAAAGCTGAGATTGTTTGGGAGCTGTAGCTTCCCACAGCCTGGGGCGCTTGGGTTTGTTCTAACCTGAGTCTGAACCCTGAACTTCCTGGAGAATGCACACTGTTGGAATAGCCGTCTCGTTCTTTTGGTATGCTCTAATTTTAGATGAGCGATAAGCATATTTAACCTTCAAGTCCAGTTCAGTCGTTTAATAACTTCCTTTGAAAAACTGATTTTGCACATGGGGACCGAGCAGGGACCGGCAGAGCTGCGCCTGTGGGTCCGAGCCCCTGCCCGGGGATGGTAGGTTTTGTGGGAATGGGAAAATGCTGACCAGGGAAACTCCCAGGAAGGGAAAACCCACCTGAGTGTCACCTAAGGCCCACGATTGTCACCTCCCTCGTGCTGGGACCCCCGGGGTGTGAATGTATGAATGGAAGCGGTGTGCCAGTGTCAGACTTTGTGTTGCCCTGCACTGATTGCTGCTTTTCCATGTTGGATGCCATTTTGGTCTCTGGGAGTTGCTCTATCTGAGGTTAACGAGCACTATAGCTTTTAATATATTTGTAGAAGTGCTGCTAATGTTCTTAGATGATTTAAACTCCACACTGTGGTCTGATATCTGTTTTATATTATTTTATCCATGCTTTTTTTTTTAATGTATACTGTTCCTTATTGTTGTTCAGAAAGAAAAAAAAAATTAAAGCTCTATTCTCTATGGTTGATGTATTTTCCAAGCGCTGAGCCTGGGCTGTCCTTTGTGCTTGTGAGCTCGGGGGTGAGGACGGCCCATTCCCATTCCCCATCTGAAGGTGGGGAGGGGGCTGCCTGGGTGGGCAGCACAGCGGTCGTGGTGCCTTCCTGCTGCAGGTAAGGGTGTACTGCAGGTAAGGGTGTACTGCAGGCACTCGGTGCCTCCCAGCACCTCCATGGCATTGTGCTCAGACACAGAGTGGCAAAATAAGCGTGTGTCAACCTGAATTTAGTGTCTTAAGCAGAGCCCAGTATAAACGCGCTTCTAAAAATGGAATAGAGGAGAAGGCAAGATCAGGTGCTCGCTCCAGATTCCTGCTTTTACATACTTATGAGAAGAGGCTTTATTAAATAAAACCTGGTATTTAATTAATCCTTAATACGTTTGCTTCTTGGGGCATGTTTGCTCTAATGGCACAGCACCAGTTTTTAGTGCAGGCTTAATTGATTGCTAAACTCACAGCAAAGAACTTCAAAGGCTGACAAAGACGCTCCCCAGACAGACACAGTTTGGAAATGTCAGGGTGGGATTCCACCAGCCCTTATGAATGTGTTAATTACCTGATATTAATTAGCATCTAATCAGGGGAGACCAGGTCCTCAGTGTGCAAACATGCTCTGCGTGCATCGAGAGGAGGGAGAGGCAAAACCCACGCTGCCCAGATGGAAGAGAGCAAGTGATCCTGTAAGTGAATGCCATTAGTTTTTAATTTTGGATGCTTCCTCCCAAAAGCTGCAGGGGCTCAGCGCCGGTTTCGGAGCTGGAGCCTGGGTCGGCCCTGGGGTAGAGAGGTTTGTTTGAGCCTTTATTAGTTCAGCAAACAGCACCGAGATACTTGCCTTTATCACTTCGATGAACAGCGTGTTGTTGTTGGCCGCCGTACAGCAGCGCGGGCTGAGCTCTGAGTCACTCTCCTGCCTCGGAAAACAAAGGCCGACTCCCAGGAACTCTGCTTCCCGTCCTTCAGCACAGCCCCTGCTCCGCGTGCTGTGTGCTGATAGCAGGCTAGGATGGGGCTGGGATGGGAGAGATGGCAGAGCTGCCTGGTTGTACTGCTGCAAAACCTCCGCACCTGCTGCAGTACGGCTCTGATGCAATAAAGCCTCCGCCATGGTGTGACCTCCAACAGCTCTTCCCTACCGAAGAGCATTATGCACACAAATGAGATGCTCAATTATCCTTGTTTTTCTGTCAAGGATTTCTGGCCTCGGCTGCTTGCAGCTGCAGGATCGGGCAGGCCTGGCAGCCTCCGCCTTGCCCCAGTTCTGCTTTCCTGAGGAGGCATTTGGGGGTGCTGAGGGCAGTGACTCTGGGGGTCGGTGTGCAGGGCTGAACTCCACAAACCTGTGCTGCCCTGGGCAGGGCCTCTCACAATGCGTCCCTAGACCCAGCAGAAGTGTTGTCCACGCCTGCAGAATGGAAGTTATTGCTCAGCAGGTAACTGGGGCAGGGAGGGATCGTGCCCTTGCTCCCTGCAGCCACATCAGTGGGACCGGTGGGGACCTGCTGCACGTGGAGGTGACAGGAGCAGGCTGCTGTCATGCAGTGTCACCTCGAGCTACTGCTGTCACCTGACCCCAGCATGCAGGAGCGCAGCGGTCTGGCACTCGCCGCACGTGGCATGTGCAATTAACCCATTTCTCCACTGCAGGGCTCTGACAGTCCGTGTGAGAGGAAGCAGAGTGCTGGAGCAGCCCTCCTGCTGCATGCCATGCTCGCTGCCATTCGCTGTTTTCCACTTCCCTCACTTCCCTCTGAGAGGCTCCTGCCCTTGGAGGGAACTGTGCTGTAGAGAGGAGCAGCAGAGGCATTGCCCACCTGGGAATGAGCTGAGCAGCTGTGAGCCAGCACATCCGCCTGGCAGAGCCTTCTGTCGCTGTGATGGCAGAGTGTTTGTGTTCCAGAAATGACAGCTTCTCCAGGTCTGTCATTTTTCCCAAGCACGAGCACTCCTTCACTGTATGCTGCTCGCTTATCATTGCGCTGATGGTACTGGTGAAAACATAAACCAAAGGTCCAAAGCTCAAACATCTGCGTGCATTGGGTCTGGCAGTGTCTGCTATCGCCATCCACACCGCAGTGTGGAATTACAGCTCTAATTTATGTACACGGGGCGAGAGAGCAGGGCCCTGCGTTTAACTCTGCCCCTAGATTGCGGTTAACTCCAAAAACTGCTGATAAATGCGTAGGGAGAAGGGCTCGGAGTGGTTGGAGGCAGGGAGGGAGCATCAGCTCATAGAATGGCTTAGGTTGAAGGGAACCTTAACGATCATCTAGTTGCAAGGCCGTGCGAGGGGACACAGCGTTCTGCAGCAGCCCTGTGGGTCCCACGGGCTCCTCTCTGTGCCAGACCCATGTTACTCCCATAGGGCTGTCCTCAGGGCAGCAGAGGCCGTGTGAGGGTTGGACACGGCCCGTCCAGCCACGCACCAGAGGCTGCTGGGGAGAGATGTTTGCTCCCACTGCAGCTCTGCATCCCGCAGGTGCAGCCCGGCCTGCTGGGACATGAAGCGTGGAGAGCGCTGTGGCTGCTTTGTAGTTCAGCTCCCAGGGCACGCTGAGGTTCCTCCTCACGGTGGGAAAGGAGGCAGCGGCTCCCTGGGAAGGTGTCTGCTCCCCTTGAAGTTCCCCATTTCTATGCAGCCCCAGGGCCTGGCGTGGCCAGCTCGTCTCCAGCAGCGCTGCGGTGTGTGGGTGTTTGTGGAGGGTGATGCCATCCCAGTGGCTCCTCGATAACCCATCGGGCAATCCCGCTGTTTTTCATTGCTTTCTGGAGCAGAACCCCCTCTGCGAGCACTTCCAGGGGGAGGAGATGGGGTGCAGAGCTCTATATTCACGCAGCTCCTGCAGGGCCAGAGCTTTGGCTGCTGGGACCTTGGCCCGGCCCGGCCCCGCTCAGGTGGCTGCGGTGCCCCAGGGAAGTGTCACCGCCCTCGGGCAGCTCGGGGATGGGTCACAGAAGGATAAAGCGGCCTTTGCACTCGTGTGTCCCACGGAGCCGCACCTCCTGGCACCAGGGAAAGCAGCACGGCTCTGGGGCCCATGGGCTTCAGTGGCTCTGGGGCCGTGGTGTGTGGGACAAAGCTCCGCGGCGGAAGGAGAAATGCTTCCCCAGAAATGCACCTCAGTGTGAGGGGAAACGCTGCCCGGTGTGAGGGACGCAGTTCCTCCTCAGTCTGAGGGGAAATGTGCCCCGTGCTAAGGAGATGGCCCCTCTGTCAGATCGCAGGGCTGAGCTCCCACGACTAGGCCCTTCCACACCGTCCCAGCTCCCGCCGCTGCCCTCCGCAGCCCCGAGCCCCTCCCCGCGAGGTGGGAGGCGCTGGGGCCGCGCTCCCCTCGGGGCGGGGCGGGGCCGCGAACCCGCGCCCTCCCCAGTGCCGGCGCCGCGCCGGGACCACCGGGGGCAGGTGGAAGGGGGGCGGGGCCTCCCGCGAGCAATAGCCCAATGAGGAGGGAGAAGCGAGGCCCCGCCCACCCCGGCGGCTCCGCGCGGTCGCCGTGGCAACAGCGGCGCTTCCCGCGGGGCCGGGCCGGGCCGGGCTGCGCGCGCCGCGGTGCTGGCGCCGGGCGGGGGAACGGGACGGGACGGGACGGGACGGGACAGCACAGCCCGAGGCGCCGCAGCCCCGGGACGCGACGGGGCCGGACGGGCGCGGCCCTCCCCCCGCCTCCCGACCCGCCCCGCGCGGCCCTCCCGCCGCCCCGAGCAGCCCCCTCGGGCCGAGCGGCGCGGGGGGCGGCCCCGCTCCGCCCCGTCCCCGCCCCCGGCTGGGTGGGGGCGTCCGGCCGTGCCCGGGTGTCCGCCGGGCAGGCCGCGCCGCGCCCCGACTTCGTTGGCAACTTCGCCGCGGCGCCCGGAGCCGGGTGAGTGCGGGCCGGGGGTCGCGGGCTGCGTCGGAGGGGCAGCTGCTCGGACGGGGCCCGGCTCGGGGCCGAGCGCTGCCCGAGGGGGGAGGGAACGCGGCCGGGAGGGGGTGGGCTGCGGCCGCGGGGCTCCGCCGCGCCCCGGGATCACGCAGCGCTGCTTCGGGCGGGCACGGCGGGAACGCGGCCTGTGTGCGGCGCCCGGCGCGGGGGAGCGGCTCCGGCCCCGGGCGCGATGCGCACACGTCCCTTCCCCGTCCGGCGTGTGTGCCCTGCGCTGCGGGCTGAGCCCGTGCTCCGGGTATCGCCCTCTGTTTCTGCCTCAATCTGATTTCCGTGCGCGGCGCGGGATGGGAGGATTCATACCCAGAGACGGCAGGAGCTGCTGTGCCACGGTTGAGACCCTGTCACCTTCCGTCGTAGCCACGGACCTGCCCTCCGCGGCTCGGGAATGCAGTTCGGGGCGAGACGAGTTGCCCACGGGGAGGTAAACGCTGCGCCGTGCTGCAGGAAACGCAGCGTGCGGCGACGGTGTTTTGTCAAAACTGATGCTTTATTCCATTACGGTAAATTATGGGCAATTTTCCTGGTAGGCGGAAGAAGTAAACTACGTTTCCAGGGTAACCGTGGGGTTGCTGGGCTGCTTCGGAGGTGCGTTTGGCCTCGGAGGGGTGTTGGTGGTGTTTCCTCGTCGTTGGAAGGCATTGCGGCTCTTGGTTCTAGCAGTCACACAGAAATCTTGTTATGGTTCGGTGACATTTTAGGGCGTGGTAGGGAAACAGGCAGCGTATGGCAGAAATGCTGATGAAGTTGGCAGGCAGCTTCAGGCGGGGATCGTCCAAAAAAGCTTTCAAGAATGTATAAACTTTTTCCTCGCCATCTCTTGTAGGATTCTCCTCACTGTGTGCTGTGCTTCTTCTTGCAAAAACAGCCAAGTATGTGCATTAGCAAGTAAATCTACTGAGCCTTTCTGCTTCAGAGCCATTAAGGAGGCCAGCAGCTGCTTAAATTGTAGATGCAGCCCGTGGTTCACCTGTGATGGGTGCATTGTTTGTTGTGGATTCACCTGTAAGCCTCGGTCTGTTTCCTTTCAGGCCATGCTCTGTGCTGGTTCCCGGTGTGATGTTGGAATTCCTGCTTGGCCCAAGGACTCGGGTGGTCCCCTCCTGGTATCAGCATGCCAGGGGAGCTCTGAGGGCTGATAATTAAGCAGTTGGTTCCCTCCGTTCGTTGCCATACTGCAAGCTGTGGGCAGCAGCAATGTTCCCTTTCCTTTTTTCTTTTCCATGCCGTTTCCAGCCACGTGCAGCACTGTGCCCCTGGATGGGAACCCGCTGTGTCTGCAGACTGCCAGCAGCAAGGAGCACGGTGTTCCTCAGCCCTCCCAAAGGGGTGCAGCAGCTATGCACCGTGGGTCCTGGGTGCGGGGATGCTGGCACGCAAAGAGTTGTGCCAGGCTCTGCTCGGTCCCTGCTCGTGACCCTGGCTCTCTTTGCAGCCGACCTTGGCACTTCCTTTCCCTTTCACACAGGCTTGGTGACTGCAGGGTAAAAAATGAGCTTTCTCCGCGGTGCGAATGCGTTGCTGCGCGCTGCCTCGTCCTCTCCTCGGGATCAGTCTGTGCTGGAGCTGTGCTCACAGAGCTCTCTCTCCTGGCAGCTTTTCCCAGTGCTGTCACAATGAAGCTGGTGCAGCTCTGGGTGGTTTCCCTGCTGCCCGTGAGTTGCTCTGGAGCAGTAAGTGAGCATCCCATTGGTGCTCTGAAGCCGGTAGCTGTGTTTCTCACCAGCCCGGGGACGTTTCCTTTGGCAATGGCTTTGTCACGCTGCGTGGTTTTATGAAGCCGTGAGCAGCAGAAGGGGTGTGTGCGCGCATGAATGACTAAATGCAAGATTTAATGCTCCTGTCCTTTCCGTATTTCCAAGCTATTGCTTTCTATAGGACGTTTTCCTGCAGGAGGATGTGAATAATGCTGGTTGGAAGTCTCTTTCACTTCTGTAGCTTGGTGTACTTCCAAGATGCCGTTGGTAGGGAGATGCTCAGGGTCTTCCCGCAGTATTTCTTAACACAGACGCTATATTCCGGGGCTCTTTGATTCCTAGCAGCTTTGGGGAGGAAAGTGCTGCGTCTATTCAGTGCTTGGAAGCAATGTTCCTGGAGCAGCTCGCCTTGTGTGCAGTGGGCTGTTAGCAAAAGCTGGGCTGCAGTGAGCTGCTCCGTGCTGCAAGCCCGGGCATGAAGCTTGCAGCGATGCTGTGAGCACAGCCTGTATCACTTCTCTGCTTGATGCATGAGGGGTGACGAGAACCTGGGGGTGTCGCAATCTTTTAGGTGTGTTTCTTGTTGTTTTTTTTTAATGTAGGAATCACCCATAGACATCCTATGGCAAAAACCACAAACCGGTCGCTTTTGCATCAGGTGCCTCTTGAAGTGAGGACTCCCCGTGCTGGAGGAGCACATGGGGGACAGCCCGGGCGTTCCCGCGGGAGCAAACTTCAGCCTTTGGAACGCTCTCGGGTTTAATGGCTCTGACAGCATCGCTGGGAGCAGCCCTTGCTGAACCCTGGGTGCACCTGTGCCCTGTGCAGCGCCGTGCGTGGGCTGCTCCCCGGTGGCAGGGAGCTGCTGCTGTGCACGTGCTTGCCGTGCTTCCTGCTGCTCTGCTCGGGCTTGAGGGACGCTGTAAGTAGCAGCTGAATTTCCTTTTCATGCTCTTCATCCCTGTGAAACGCAGGAGGGAAACGTGGTGTTTTTCAGGCTGTAGGGCTGTGGCTTGCTGCTGCTGGTTTGTGCCGTGAGCCCTGCGCTAGGAGCGCGTGCTGCATCTAGGGGAAATCTGTGCTCCTGAAAGCCAATTACAGAGCTGCTCATTAGAACCTCTTATCAGCATTAACTGCCCCAACTTTCCATTCTGAGCTAGCATAAAGCTGTGGCGTGCCTAGAAGGAGATAAAGGTTGGACTTGCAACAGTGTGAGCACCGAATGCTTCTTGCTGTTGTAATGATTATGAGTCAGGATGGTCGTTAGCCTGCTGCAACAAGTAGAAAAGATAACCAAACCTGCAGCAATGGGATTATCTGCCCGGTTTTCACTTGGGGGGGGGGCGGAAACAAAAACACACACACACGGCTGCGCTCCAGAAGTTTCCCTAAGCAGAGAGCCTACGGAGCGTGCTTTCCTTAAGCAGAGCGTGCAGCAGATGGGCAGCTCGAGCTTTGTGCAGTTCCTAATTGTCTCAGCGTGGAGAGTTGGCGTTAGGCTCAGCGTGGGGCGGTGGGAGACGAGCGCATTCCCAGGCAGAGCGGCCCTGGGCTCGGGGCAGCGCCGCGGCCCTGACCCACTTAGCAGCTCCTGGAAGCGGCCATGAGCTGCAGCAGGCAGCTCGGGTGCAGCACAAGAGGAGGGAAAGCAAGCAGCTCCGTTGGGTTAAGGCTCACATGCTTCGGTTTGGCGCGTTGTTGAGTTGCGTGAAAACATAGGGGCGTGTGCGTGCGCTTTTGCTGCAGCAAACGAAGTTGTTGCTATGCACATCGGCCCCGTGTTTATGTTTTTGCAGCGGCTTGTTTTCTGCTCTTGGTACTAAGCGCGCGCTTTGCTTTTCCTCCTGCTGTAGGAATAGGAAGGTCTTTATTCTGCGATGTTGGTTGGAATTTGAAAGAGGCACACAGGGACTGAAGTCTGTCTGCCTGCCTCTTCCAGCGAGCTCAGACCGCAGCTTGGACTCACGCCTGGCCGCCGTGCAGGATCAGTCCCTCTTGGTAGGAGCGAGCTGTGCCAGCACCCGGGAGGGTGTTTATGTGCTGCTCGGCCATACAAGGCTTTCGATGGACGAAGCCGTCTCACCCAGAACGAAAGCGTTTCAGCCCGGTAAAGCCACGACACATTTTAAACAGAGTTGGAATTTTTGGCCGCCATAAGCGCGTTTGATTTTCAGGAGAACGCTCGGGGTTCTTCACTGAACAGAGCGAGCACGGATGCCTTTCTAACGTGGGCATTTGTGCTGAAGTTGTGTGGTTCGGCTGGTTTCTTCCTCTATGTAGCGACCTGGCAAGAAATGTCATTTTTGTTGTTTGTTGTCAGACCGCGCTCTGACTGTATCAGCGCTTGCAAATGTCGGGTATTAGTATGATTTGCCTTTAGAATATTTAAAGCAGCCTAATGGTTACCTGCGTATCATCCTGTTCGTGCAGTGCTCGTATTCAAATCACAGAATCATGAAGGCTGGAAAAAACCTGTAAGATCACCCAGTCCAACCATCCACCTGCCTCCAATATTGCCCACTAACCATGTCCCGAAGCACTACCCCCAGCCTTTCCTTAAACACCCCTAGGGACGGTGACCCCACCACCCCCTGGGCGCACAGATTTCCTTTTGCATGTCGTATTCCGGCCCGCAATAACAGCAGAGTTCAAGCAAATAGATGCCTTGGCTTAAGCAATGAATCGAAACCACTACTAAGACATGTTTGAGCGGATCTATCCCGTGATTCCTACTAGGCAACTTTCAGCTTACATTCCTCACAAAAGGCAGTTTTCTTGTTGTAAGAGATGACTCTGGTTGCTGCGTGCAGAGAGGGGGGGATCCGGTGGATCAGTGCAGTTGCAGGAGGAGCTCTGGTACAAGCTCTGGTCTTGTGGCTCCCTTCATCATGATTTTATGTGGTTGGAAAGAGGTGCTCGGTATTGCTCCACGGCCATGTGGTTGCAGGAGAGGTTTCTGCATCTGTCTGAGCTGTTCTCACTCAGCTGGTCGGGGCGATGGATGTTTTCTTGTCTTCTCCTGTAGCTGCGTTTGACTCACCCATCGGAAAGCTCGTCGATAGCTACAGGTCAGCATTTCGCGAAGGTCAGGGAGGCCAGTTTCTGCATGGTGAGCATTATGCTAATTCGGCTGTTAAACATATTGGAATTGCGCTTCCTTTTGCTTCTGCAGTGCTTGCAGATTCCATCGGAGCCTCTGCTCGGCGCTCGGAGTGCTGAGGGTTGGTCTGGGCAGGGAGAAGCGTCCTTGGAACCACGCGGCTGCTGCTCCTGGTTTCTACTGAACTGGGCTGGTGCTGGGTCGTGCTTATGTGTGAAGAGGAGCTGAAGGAGGCTGAAGCCCAGCATAATGTGGAATATACATTTTTCTTCCTGGAAAGGCACTTTTAATTGAGGTAAAAGGCTAAGGTAGCTGTAATTATTGAATTCACTGATTGAGTGCAGGCATCAGGCTGTGGATGGAAGCAGATGCGTAACTTAGGTCCAACTGCTGACCACCTCTTGCAAACAGTATGGAGCCTTTTCTCTTGTATTTGGTCTTGAATCATAGGAATGGGAATGAACACTGTTTCCTAATCAGCACGTGTAGTGCCTTTAGAGATTATCTGTGGTATATTAAAACATATTCAACACGTCTCTAATGTGGTGAACGCATGCAAGTGTTGAGTTGCACACAAGGTAAAAGGCAGATGATTTTGAATCCAGTTTTTTTGTACGGTAGATGCATGGTTGATGGGCATGGTTTGTACACAAGCCTGGCTCTGTAAGGAGTAGGCTGCTATGTTTTCAACTTGTCTCCAAAGTTTTCTGCTCAGCTCCCCTGGATTTCTTCTCATTGGAAATGTAACAGCTTTAATTCCAGGCTGGTGGACTTTAAGAATGCTGCCTTTATGGATGCTGAAAATGGTTACTCTGAGGTTTAAAAAAAAAAAAAAGAAAAAAAAAAAAGAAAAAAAGCCATCTCTTCTATTCAGCTTGGCTCTAGAAATGGTTGTGCTCTAATCTCTGTTATATCCCTCCTAATAACCCATTGCTCCTGGTGGATTAGGAGCATCGTTATGCCAGCTGATGGTTGAAGCCTTCCTGCGAGTTCTCAGAGTGGGACTTCCTTCACTTTTCTGTCTGCCTCTTGCTCAGGGCCCATTCGTTCTGGATTTTGCTTACTGCTGTAAAACCTTCATAAAGCTTGACCGTTGTTTGCCGCTGGTGTTGGCTCCATGAAGTGCTGAGACAACTCTCTCCTGGAACCCTACATCTCAGCGTCCTGGTAATTTACTAGTTCCACCAGGACTCACTGCTGATAGGAGCGTGGAAAAGTCTTGAGTACGGGATGGGCAGTGTTTTGAGAACACCTTCACTGCAGAGTAAGTTGGACACTGGGCAGTTTTGGCCAGGTAGACCAGCCCTCCCATCCTGTCTAACTGCTTTCTGCTGGCTCTGATTGTCCGTGGGTTTGGCTGGGAAGTCCCTGGCATTTTCTCCTGCTTCATCACCTCCGTGTTCTTGGTGCTGCCACATCAGCATGGTGTTGTTGGCTCTGCTGTTCCTTTTCTCCCTCTCCACCCCAAATTGTTAAGAGTTTATGTGTTTCAGCTGTTGACTTTCAGTTCGTGGGTTGTTTTTCTCTCTGTGCTTTCTTGAGCATATAAGGAGATGTTGGGGGATCACTGTAGTCATAAAGCTTCTAGATAGCGTGTTGGCTGGTAATTTATTGCAGGCCTCAATTTTCCATGTAACATCGTGTTTCTGAGGAACAATGCTCTCTAACGATGAGGTATTGTTATTGTTCACTTAGAACGGGTACAGCTGTGTTACAATTTCATCATCTTTAAGACAGAAATCCCTACTAGGGTCAGGAGGAGAGCTGGAAGCTGTTCCATAGTTGTGGGTGCCCCATCCTTGGAGGTGCTCAAGGCCATGGATGGGGCCCTGAGCAGCCTGAGCTGGGAGGGGCAGCCAGCACACGGCAATGGGGTTGGAGCTGGGTGATGTTTAAGCACCCCTCCAATGGAAGCCATTCTGGGATTGGTGGCAGAGGAGGACAGCCCAATGGTGAGGCCCACGCTGGGTGCCGGTGCGAAGCAGCTCCTTCTGTGATGATGTTTGGGATGAGTGTTTGGGGCTGAGTACAGAGCCCTGTTGACCAGGCTAGGTGACGTGCTCGTGTCATGAGTAACACAAATATCTGAAGGGTGCAATGATGGACTGAACGGAGAAATTGCTACTGGGCAAGTGAAGGAGGATGCGTTGTTGGAAGCGAAACGCGGAGCTGCTGAGCACAGCGTGTGATTGTAGGAAAACAGGTGGAGAACCAGCCAGTGAAGACCTGGGGTGGGAGAGCTGTAAGAGCCGAAGCAGGCCATAAACCTGAACAAAAACATGCAACGACAAACTGCTCTTGCTAGGTGGAAGCTGGGAAGCAGCACAACCTGTTACAGCACCTTGGTGCGTTCCGTGCTGGCGGTGGCTCAGCTTCAGAGCTCGTCCCTCCAGGCAAGGACAGATGTAAAACTCCATGTAGATCTTTTGGCAGAAGCAATCTCGCTGCTCAGACCTCAAATGCAGATGTCAGTCGCCCACTTTTTCCTTTGTCCTCTGTTTTTATGGTTTAGGTTTTCTTCAGATGGCTAAATGTCAAAGTGACCTCTGAGGCAGCTCGAGGCCACAAGCTTTCGACTTCCTTAACGTTAAACACTGCATGAAATGACTTTGTGCTTTCTCCCTGTGTTAATACCTTAATCCCTTTTTCAGCCATCAGACGAATGTACAAAATGGACAGCATTTATAAATGAGCGCCGGGAGCTCCAAGTTGGTCGTCCTTTCTGAAGGTGGTTTCCTGGGCAGGATCACAAATGCATTTTCCAGCGCTGGAAATCCTGTTAGAATTTGAAGAGGAAGATCAGAGGATTATGGGCTTTGTCCTCCAGTACGGTCTCTTTGACACAAAGGCACCTGCCCCGCGGAGGCCGGCAGGAAATGGCTCTTTGCACCGCGCTATTTCTGTGAGATGCTGACCTTTGGAGGCTCCATCTATAAAATGATCCCTTCCCTCCGATTCCTCCCTGGGCGTGGGGCGGTGTGTCAGGGTTATTTCGGAGGGCTCCGGAGCCTTTGCTCGCTGTGCGAAGGCACTTGCCTATTTCTGTAGCGAGTGGGTGGATTTTTTTTTTTATTTTTATTTTTTAATAAGCCCAAGCCCACAGGTGTACTGCACTCCGTGCTTGGAGTGTGCTGCCGTGGGTCACTCGGTTCCATGGCACGAGCAAGGTGAGAGTGGCACGTCCTGAAGATGCCGTGGGTTTGCTCCCCTCCTGCCAAGGGGATGAGGAGGAGCACAACTGGAGCGAGTGCTTCCCGGTGGGGGTGGTCTCCGAGCTCCTGTTACTGTCAGAATTCACCCTTGAGGGCAGCATCCTGCGGGTGGGCAGTGGGAGAACTGACCGTCCTTGAGCCCAAGGGGTGTACATCAATTAGTGTGGGGTTAATTTCATTGCGATACAGAGCAGCGTGGTAGGAGAACAAAAGAGAGACATATCCGGGGGATTAACCCTCTTCCGTTCGAGTCTGTGCCACATATATTTTAAACGTGGCAAAGTGTGAAGTTAAGCTTCAAGCACAAAGAGATTGTTGTTCCTGCAAATTAATATATAACTTCCTCCTGAATAATACTGGTTCCGAACAGGTTGGAGGAGAAGTGCCAGCTCACCGATTTAACTCCTCACGCTCTGCATGGCAGGGGTGTAACCCCTCCTGCCTTTGGGAGCTGCGGGTAGAATAGAGCTTGACCTGAACCAACCAACCACACTCCTGTAAGAGCCTTGCTTTGTCTTTTGTTCTTTTTCCTTGAGTTCCACAGTCAAGTTTTCCTGCTATGAGCAAGACCTGATCATTAGTGTTTCTTCTGGTACGCAGCCCAAGTGCTTATGGAACATCTGTTTTCACGCTGAACTGCATATCGTGTTGGGGAAGCCATTTGCAGGCATTGGTTGCGGGCAAAATGCATTTCCGAGGATGAAGCCTACAGGAACATTAGCAGGAGTTGAAGCTGACCACAAAAACAAATGTTTGATGACATGAGCAAGCAGAGCAGAGCTTTCTGAGTCCGGCTGGGAACGCTGACCTTCTGCACGAGCACGTTCCTAGCCTGACTTCAGCCCTACCAGTAATGCACGTTGTTCCTGCTGGATGTCATCCAGCGTTGGCAGAAACCGAGATTCTGTTTTTGTTCTGTGTTTCAACTGCTGAAAGAATCGGGGTTTCTGAAAATACCCACCCACTAACGAGGCAGGTGGAGTCCCTCCCGCGGAGCGCTCGCTGGGAGTGGAGATGACTCACTCGGAAGGGCACCAAAAACTCCTGATTCACTGCAGTTTCAGAGCGTTTTCCCTTTGGCTAAGGTTCATTCCGGCTGGTTCTCGTGAGGTTCTCATCACAAGGGAGGACCTCTGTGAACCTTGGAAGCGAAGAGTGTGCGGTGAGATGGGAGAGGAGGATGAAATGATGGAAGAATGGGGCGTAGCGAGGCAGCGGTGCAGGTCAGAGGAAATGCTGAGTGTGCTCCTGGTGGGGCTGCCTTGGCGAGAGCCAACTGGCAAGGGTGTAGCGAGGGGGAAGGACCTGGTCAGGACCCTGCTGTGCACAGAGTTGGTGGTAGCAGCGGAGTTGTTGTGGAGCAGGGTGCCAGGAGCATCGCTGCTCGCTGCCGGCGGCAGTGGTTGTTGTGGACAGATCCTGTCTGGTCACTTTTTAGGTGTGACACAAACAATGTTACAGAAGTCGCATAGGACTGACAGCTACGGAAGAGGGCAATTTGAATTAATTTTTTTTGCACACGTCATCCCCTCGTTACGTACAGGGGCATTTTCCCATTGAATCCTACTCTAACGTTGTGTTTTCCTGATTGTCCCACCAAGTGATTGTCCTGCCGCGTCGAGGAAGTCCTCTTAGATTTATGTTGTCCATTACGCAGACGTGCCATTGTATTTAGCACCAAATTTATGGTTTGATTAGCTGTGTAATTACGGAAGTTATGTGCTTGTAGCGCTGGCAGATCGTACCTGTTTAACTACCTTGCCTAACATGGGTTAGAACATTGAAACTGTTGATGGGATATATATTAAAATACAAGGTGTTGGGTTGGCCCTCCAGCACCGAGATGCCTGCACATAATCAAAAAGATGGAAAATATTTATTTTCTGTAGTGCATGTGTGGATCTCAGTGAAGCTTTAACTGACGATAGTTATGCAATTGCACTGGCAATAACAATTAGAGATTTACAAGCTCTTGTAAATGCTGCTATTTATAGGCCGGCTCTTCGTTTAACAAAACACTAACCTTTCCTTGCAGGGGGAGAAAATGTCAGGGTGGAGCAGTTCACCCTTGGGATGGGACTGGACTTCGATTTCCCAGAGAACAACACCTTGACCTTTTATGAGCTAAAAGCTTTAATCACGTTTGCACTTGGGGAACCGAGATTTGGCAGTTCTTGGAAATGTTAGCATTAAAGACATGCGGGACTTTACAGGTCATATCTGTCTGGTGAGATGTGGAGTACTTATTTTTAGATTTCTACCAGTAAACTTTGATTACCAGCAGCAGAACAAGCTTGGCGTTCTCTTGAACCTCTTGCCATGCCTTGTATTTCCTGACTGTGCTGTAGTAAGCCTTATGCTCTTGGTGGGACGCACGCACGCGGTTAAGCCAATCTTTTTTCATACGTGCATGATAAGTGATGGGATTAAATAATTAGCAGGGCAGATCCTATCAGCGGCTCCGAGCGTTGCAGGAGGCAGCAGAAGGATGGCTGCTTAAGAAGGGTTGCTGTAGGCTTTGATTCCAAGGCATAGCCGGTGGGTGGGGGGAAGAACAAGTAACTTTTTGAAGACCAAAACGCTCAGTTAAGGGGAAAACCTTTCATAGATGCAATGAAATAAATCCAGCCCTTCTCAGTGTCTCTTCAGTGCGTGGGGATGGTTGTTGGTGGCTCGTGTGCTTTGCTGTACCAATGAAGAGCTGCCCAGCAGATGAGCGCACCGACGGCACCGCGGGGTGCTCAGGGGCTGCTGCCTCTCCGCTGTACAAATCTCTGCACCATTTAAAGCATGCTCGTCTGCGAGCAAGGAAGTTGGCTGTAATCACGTGATTCGGGGTGGAAAAATTATCTGCAGGCTGCTGCTCCTGTTGTCCTAATAGGCTTATGGGACTTAGCGCTGATGTAAGTAACAGCGGTGCGCTGGTGGGCACGGCGGGGCAGGCAGCTGCACGGAGCCCTTCCCTCCCCAACATGGCCAAAATAACGCCCTGCCGTGAGTAATCCGCTTTGGTTTCTGCTATGCTACATCAACATGCTGTGTGAGGATAGGTCGCTTAATTAAAGCAAAATGAAATGAAGGCAACACCTCGGGACGGGAAGGATTAAAGGCGGTTTGTGCATAGACACGGCTCGTATGTCGGCAGCACCCCGTGGTGGGTCGGCAGGGCGAGGAAGGTCCCACGCACCCACAGGTGGGCTGAAGTGAGGAAGAGGAGCGAGGGAAGAGGCCGCTGCCAGGCTCTGAAGGCAGGAGAAGCATTATGGGACACCAGTGCCATCGGTACGTGCGGGGCATGCGGCGGCACTGGGACACAGGGAGCAGGTTGTGCAGGATGCGGTGCCTGCAGGGCAATGTGCTGCTTCTGTCCCCCAAATGCCCTTGCACTAGATGAGCTTTAAGGGTCCCTTCTGACTCAAACAATTCTGTGTTTCTCATATTTTGTCTTTTCAGTTTGGGGTCGTTTCTCTTGTAGGATAGCTGAGTTATCCGAATTTAAAACCTGGAAATAGACTTCATGAGGTCACGCAGAAAAATGAGGTTTCAGCTCGGAAGCTGAGCGTAGTGCAGTAAAACGAAGCAGCGAGCGTAAGGGGAATGGGTAAATGGGGCTTTGGGAATGTTGGCTGGGGAAAATGCACTGAATGCTGGGAGCAAGGATTATGTCCAGCATTATATAGCCACCACCTTGCGTTCCACTGCGGATCAACTTTGATTCCGTTTAAGAAGCTCTGTGCTCCCTTCTTCTTTTCCGGAGAAAAAGAACTCTGATACTCGAGTACTGAAAGACATCGGTAAATGCTCCGTCCCTGCAGACACCCAAGGTCAGGGCACGGGGCTGTGAGCACTGATGGAGCTGTGGGTATCCCTGTGCGCTGCAGGCAATGGGACCTGGTGGCCTTTGGGGGTCCCTTCCTCCTCAAACAGCTCTGTGGTTCTATGAACTCGGTGTCTTGATTTCCTGCCTCGCAGTATTCTCTGCTAGCATCGCCCTTGTTTCAGCAGTGTTCTTTCTGCTTTTAGGGCATAGCTGCTCTTCGCAAAGCCTTTCATCCTTGGAATGTGAGAGCATTTTAATCGGATTTTGATAGCGTTTCTTAGAATAAGGAGAGGGAGGAAGGTTTCATGAGGATCTGCGAGATGGTGGAAGGAACAGATTGATTCTGATAAGCTGATTGGGTCGGGGACTGTTTTGGAAAGAAGAGGTCGCGAACTGGAGGGGCCTGGGGTGAGCAGCTGGGGCAGAATTTCGAGTGCATTGGCAGGTGAAGGGGCCTGGCAAGGTGAGCCCGAGGAGGCGGCTGCTGCTGGTTTTCCCTCATCTCTGCAGTAAGAATGTGATTAAAGGCAGAGCTAATCTCCTGCCTTTATCGGCGAGATATTGGAAAAACTGCTTTGTCACGGTAGAAGCCGTGTTTAGGTTGAAAACGGGCCGTTTGAAGGTCAGCCTGCAGGTAGGCCTTCCCGTAACGCTGCTGCAGAAAGGAGATTTACAATAGAAAGTAAATTACAGTAATTGAGATGATGGTAACACAGAGCTCAGTGTTTAACCAATGTCTGACAGCGCTTGAATTTGCAAATGGTACTCGTTGAAGTGTGTGGGTTTAACTGTGTTCACATCTAGTGGCTATTGTGCTGACCAAGTTATTTACCCTTGGCAGCAGCAGCAGGCTTCAGGTGGTAATTTTTGGTTGATTCTTCAGTAACTGAGAACTACACATTCTCTTACTCCATACGGTTAAATCCGGTGCCTTTGTTTCTGAGCAGGAGCCAGCTTTTTTCCTTGAAATGTTCAGGATTTTTGTCTCCGGTGGTATTGCCCACGTAGATCTGGGTGCGTGCCATGCCAGACTCTGAATGTTCTCTGATTTGCAGGAGGGCTCCGATTGGTGCTGCTGAAGTGATCCCTTTCCCTCGTTCTTGGTGCGATCTTGGCAAACTCCGCTCTTCACTATGAGATGTGAGTGGGCTCAGATCCATCAGCTGCAGCAGAACATGCACATCACGGTGAGTAGCAGCAAAGCTTTTGGGAAGGCCTGGAATATGTGTTCATTTCTGTTTAGTTGCAGGTCGTTGCTGATAAATAACGGTTTCAGTCACGCTGACCTCCATATTTTTGGTAGTGTGAAAGAAGATACTTGCCAGCTATGTGTATTGTGAAAAGGAGTGGAGCTTTGTACGTGAACATGGGGAAGCCTGCTTCAGAAAGAAATTCTCTTTTTAAAGCAATTTAACTGATGCAGTTTGCTTGAGTACTGATAACTCAGTGCTGTACAGATGCTTTTGTAGATTTTGCTGCATTTTTTGTTTGTTGGGCCTAACTGATGAATAATGGTGTGTTTTGCTGCTTTTTTTTTAAGAGAAGTAAGCTTTTTGTTCTGTGATGCACGTGCACATCTGAAACACGCCTTAATTTGAGCTTAGCTACCTCCTGAATTAAAGTTAGAATGAATTTGTTTGATGTTTGTGCTTACTCTATAGCAATGCTTGCGTTTTCTTTCCTTGTAGATTCTTCTTCTTTGTTGGATTTCTTCAGTTCTGTTGAATGTGTAATTACAACTATGGCAACAAGAGTTGAAATAAATTCTACTTTGGCGTCTTTGACGACAGTACCTGACTTAAACGAGATCAGAACCGAAGATAAATCACAGCGGGTGTATGTGAGCGTGCTCTCAGATGTAAGCAGCAAAACAAAGGAGCCTTCAGCATCACTAATGCTTGAAGAGAAGAACAAGTTTGGGAGCGCTTTGAGATCTGCAACAATGCCGTCGCTAGGATCAAGGCCAAGACTCTTCCCAAAACCTTTTTCTAAAGATACGCCTTCGGATACTTTTGCAAATGTAAAACCCCCTATTCCAGCTTTCAGATCAAGCAGTCTTATTAGAAAACCTTCTGAAGAAACAGCATCTGCTAAGGTATCGGGTGGGAATGTTCCTCCGTTAGTAGATCAAAAAGTAATTGGAAATGAAAGCAAGGCTGGCAGCGAAGTCGTCACAAACATGACTTTCTATAGTGGTCACAATACAAATACTGTCATTCTTTTTGAGACGGCGGGCACAGAGCAGTCAAAGGTAAGCCTGGCCCAAGGAAAGAGAGCTGCTGATGACTGCAGGGTGTTGAGTACTATGCAGGCAAAAGAGCCTCAGTGCCATGTGAAGCAGGAGAAACCATCTCAGCCACTACATGAAACGTCCAGGAATCCTGAAGGGTCTCTTCACAGGCAGATATCGCTCTGCTCCAGCCTTAGACCAGTCTCCTGGAACTCCGTCAAAACTGGAGAAAAGAAAGATGCTACTGAAGATCGTCCAGGGGAGAAAAACAACACTGATGCAAATAACGTGAACAATAAAGTTGATTTCTCTACTGACGTGCAGCAAAGGCCAAAACCTAGACCGGTATCTGCTATCTTTCTGGAATCTTTGAGAGATCAAAAGCATCGTACTGTGGAAGCTTCTGAGGAAAAGTCTCCTACAGAGAAGTCATGGGTTAGGAAACCAAGGCCTTTGTCCATGGACCTGACAGCTAAATTTGAACTTAAAGACCTTTCTTCGAGCAAGAAGTCTTGTTCATCTCATGAGAGCAAGGAGAGCATATCAGTAACTTCTTTTAGTGACGTGGGCAGCCATGATCAGTCTGAAATGGGGCCAAAAACTGAAGAAATGGAATTTAATAAAGGCAGCTCTTCAAAAGCAAATTTGAAATGCAGTAGTCAGGACATTGGCATCCTAAGTAAAGGAAAACACACATGGGAAACAAAGCATAAATCTGAAAGTGAGCAAACTGAGACAAAGCCAGGGATAGTGACTAACGTGCACAGTTCTGAGAGAGCCTTTGAGACCATTGGTGAAAGCAGGACAAACAGGGAAGGGAAGAGGTTGGATCAGAAGGAAACGTGTGTGCTTCTCAGTGGTGAAAGCCCCGCAGCTTCCTCAGAAAAGGAAAACAGTATTGTAAGAGGTAGTGTTAAAAAACACATCAGTTTGTTCACGTCAGAAAACCCCAACACCTCTGTAGACACAGAGACTCTCCCATCAGCTGCTGAGCGGGAAAACAAGTGCATGAACATCCAGCAGAGAATCAAAGAGCTGACAACAGAAAGCGCCGATGCTAAGCCAGGAAATCTACGCAGATCGCTTCAATCGCGACCGCTTTCTGCAGACTTGACAAAGATGTAGGTTTCAGAAAAGCTCTGCTTAAGTCTCTTGACTTTACTGAATTCCAAAATTCAAGGGCAGGCTGGACCAGGCTCTGAGCAGCCTGATCTGGGTGTCCCTGTGCATTGCAGGCAGTGGGAGCAGATGGCCTTTGAGGGTCCCTTCCAGCCTTGGGATGGAAATACGGGAAATAAATATAAATGAGGCATGAGAATATTAATAACTTTTTTTTTTTTTTTTACTATTTTGCTTTATCATGCATCTCAAAAATCTTTCAGTATAGAACAAGCTACATTGCTTTCTGAAAAATTGTTAGTCCTTTTGTCTAGGTGCAGTAAAACCACCAAATGCAATTAGTTGTGACACGAAATAGCAATGTTTCCTCTCTAAGGAGTACTTACTGGGTGATTTCTTTTTGAGATAAGATGATGCATCATCGGTCTGTTTGGTAGAAAGCGTGAATGTTAACTCACTGAAAGAACTAAATGGAGCTTTTTATCTTAGGTTTTCAAGTCCAACGTCATCAACCAGCGAAGTGAGGCCTGAGAGAGCTGCTGAAATTAGGAACGGCTCTGGGAGTGAACCGCAAGAACATCAGAAAGTAAGAAAATGGCATCAGCCAGTGCGGCCTCCAGTTAGGCTTGCCTTTGGAGTGCAAAGAACCCTGTGCTCTGTGTCCCATGCATCTTTACCAATCAGTGACTTTAAAATGGGCATCAGGAGTATTAGGAATGGCATAATCCTAATAGGCTTACTTGTGTAAGTCTATCTTTAGACACTGGATGGGGACGCGCTGCTGAAGTATGGGAGGATGGTGTCGGTGTTGAGCTTTTAAAAAGTTGAATGTGCAATGGTATAAAAAGAAACATATTCTGTGTACTACTTTAATGAGACTTTTAATGTATGTAGACGACAGCTGTTGTGGTTGCATGTAGCAATTAGGCTTTATTTTCTGTAAGGATAGCACGAGCGTACCAAATTTCCACATCCGAGTCACAATTCCTTATGACATCCCGTATGTTTCTTCTCAGTCTGCTAAATGTTTATGTTAGAGGTTTTGACCATTGAGTACTGTACAGATAGCACAGCACTGTAAAAGTGGTTCGACGGTCCTTGTTTCTAAGGAACGCTTTGGCATTTCAAAACAACTCTGCTGACACTTCATAGCACTGGAGATTTAATGTTGCTTTGAGGATATTTCTTGTGACTTCTTATGGCTGTGTGTTTTTTTCCTATGTAGGTTTAAGACAGGAGCGTGCGGTAAAGAAACTCACAGCTTGATTAAAAAATCTCCATAGATTAATTTCCTTTTAAAGCAGATAAGTTCGCTTTAAAAGGAAAATCTTCCATTAATGGAAACACTGTTTTCAGAATTAGACAATAAAGTAGGATTAAAAACATTCCCTTGCTCTGCCTGGAGGAGTATAGATCAGATTTAAAATCATTCTCAATTTCTTCAATTTTTTTTTTTTTAAAAGGACTATTAAGTCAATTCCAAATGTTTAACTTGAAAAATGGTTGAACCTGTGTAGGATGATGCAGTGAAAATGATTGTTATAATCAAGATTCGGGCTGGTGCCACACATTGCTGCTTAGATTACCGGTGTCTCAGTGGATTTTGTGTTTAGAGAACAGGGACGTGGTTAACTTGCGCAGGCTGAGTAGTAAAAGTGAGTAAATGTTGTTTTGTCTGAAGGTGTGTAACAGTTGTAACTGTTGTTTTTTTCTTGCTCCAGAGCAAGGAGATAACGATGCTTGCTCACAGCGCAGATTCCACCGATGCGCACGCTGCTGGGAACCCTTGGAAATCCCGGCAGGTTTTAAAAATAACCAACAGAACGGATCAGACAGAGGCAAAGGGAAGCTTCCCTGGAGACGGCCAACATTTTTCTCAGCAAAGTGAAAATTCCGTCTTGTTCACCAGCAGCTTTGAAAAAAAATTAAAACCAACCACGGTGACAGAAAAAACCTGCGTGAAAACTGTCCGAGCCACCATGTTTGACCATAACGTCCAGAGGCACAATGTTGCTGATGATCTTCCTGGAACTGCTTCGCTGCTGAAAATGAGCGGTGAGCTCGAAGCAAAGCCCGGTGTGGTGACTTTGGGGCATACCAGGCGCTCGTGGATGGGAGAAGCTTTGCCAAGCAAACCTGCTTCTAGGGATCCTACTGATTTCTTCTCCAGTGAATGCACTTTATCTGAACAAAAAAAAGACTTGGATAAAACTGAAACTGATCCAGTATTAGTAGCTGAGAAAACACCTTACTCTGCAAACAGAAGTAAATGCTCTGGAATAAATGAGAAAACAAGCAAGCTACATGCTGAAATTAAAGCAGAGAAGAGTGAAGACTCTTCCACTGATGAAACAGGGAGGTCTAATCTGCTGAAATGCTCTTCTGAGAAAAGGAGTTTTAGACAAGGAGGAACAGACCATGAATTTGGAACCAGCTTTGGTCATGAAGTTATCTCATCCAGCGTAAAGAAACAGCAAGTCCATTCATCTTCAGTGCTTCTAAGTGGGCAATTATGTAAATCTTCCAGTAGCCTCCATCCTGATGTGAAAGAGGAATCTAGAGCTTTTGCTGTGAGGAGAAGTCTAGACTCAAACTGCAAAGACCAAGACTTTGGCTTGCGTAGCACGGCTCCTGAAAACAGAGAAAAAATCAGAGCGATAGATCTAGAAGAAAAGGTCAGGAGATCTAAAAGTAGCATTTCTGACTTGAAGACTTCTGAAAGGTGGAGAAGGAAAACCTTGCCTCATGATTCTGTCAAGGTAGAAGAAATCAGCTGGCTCACGCCTGAAAATACAAAAAGGCTGAGTCGGACAGATTCACTGCAGTTGGAAGAAGGTTCACTTAAAAAGAGGAATATCAAAGAACGGCTGGAGGGAAATGAGGCAAACCAAACTGCTCCTGGCAGTTCTGACGAGTACTTGAAAAATCAGAGTTCTACCTTCGAACCAAAGGCAACGTATTTTGCAGTGACTTATCAAATTCCTGGTATCAAAAAAGAGAAAAGCTTTGTTGGTACTGCTAGTACAAGCGTAAGTAGTAAAATTTCTAGCTCGAGTGAGGGAGGAGCAATTAATCTGGATCCTGTTTTTACTGGTAGGTCCAAACCAGATAAAAGCGTAATGAGTACGGATTGTAGAGAAGAGTCACGAGAAACGTACATCAAAAAGGATTGGGTAAAAGGGGAGGACAAAGATAACGCGTCTTCTAAAAACGTTGCATCTGGTAATTTTCATGTATCTGGGAAAGATAACCAGAAGTGTTATGAAAAAGGTCTGGATCAATCTAAAGAGAAAATTATAGACGTTGATGCTTTCCTGTTAAAACAGGAACGGGAAAATACGGCTCAAACCGATCTCAAAAGCAGCAGAGGAAAGGTCTCCTCTTATCATGAACCCAGATCCTCCCTGCGTTTTGCACAGCCGCACACAGATGGTGAAGCAGTCACGCAGAAGAGCAGTGAAAGCAGCTATGGTATATCTGGAAGGAAGGCTGAGGATGGTTACAGACCCCAGGTTCTTGATATTGATGCCCTTATGGCAGAATATAAAGAAGAATCACTGAAGGCCAGTAGTATGCAAGACAAGGTCTCTGAAGAGCATAGTTTATTTGGCAGGAACAAATCCAAGAACAAAAGGAACGTGTCAGACAGGGTGACTTCTTCCTATACCTGGAAAGAGTGGAAGGGATCAGATCACCATGCTGTTGGTAGCAAACACAGCGAGTGTGCTGAAGAGTACCGCAGGTCAGAGAAACTGATTCCAAATGAAAAGAGCAAAGAGAAATTGGATTCCCATGGCCCCGACTCTGATAAACAGAAGTCCAAAGACAGAAAGTTAAGCTCTCCTCCCTGGGAAAATCCGAGCTGCTTGGTTCCAGATAAGTTTGCCAATTCTCCTGTGGAGTTCACTGCAAAGAAAACATTCATCATTGATGATGATCAAGATATGAACTTAACTTCCAGGAAGCAGAGTTCACAAGTTGTGATTGACAAGGTACAGCCTGTACATGCAGTTGGTGTGGACCAAAAATTGGAAGTTAATTTTGCTTCCAGGTTGTCCATAAAGACCAATGATGGGCCATTACAGAAGAAGGTGATCACGAAAGAACAGTTCTCAGAGATGACTCTGGAAAGTGACTGGAGCAAAAACGTAGCACGGAGCTCTGTAACAAAGGACAGAGATGATGGGAATAAGGTGACCGGTGCCAACGACTCTTCCAACGTGAAAAGTAAGGCAAAAGATTGGAAGAGCCATACATCTGGCTTAGGAAGCACACCCGCAGATTTGAGACGCTCCTATTCGGAAAAGAGCCGCCAAGGAAAAGATGGTCTCCCACTCATGCAAGAAGTAAGAGGAAGAAAGGACCTGTACTGCTCCAGGCAGAGCTTCCCGCCGGAGAGCGTGGATAACGTGTGGAAAACCAAGGTCTCATCTCAGTCGGAATCTTTCTTCCATGAGGATAAAAAGGTATTGCTAAATGGTATCAAACTGCGTCCTGTAACTAAAAATGAAAGCCAGGAAAAGGTTTTGTTATGTCTCTGTAGAGCTTTTGAGTGTTAAGGGTGACAGGTACACACTTCTCAAAAGAGTTAATTTCCTTTTGGTGTATTTTCTCGTGGGATCTGTGTTGTACTAGACTTCCTGTTTCAAGTGTATAAATATTAATTGATATCTCTACAGAAAGCTCAGAAAGTCTTTAAAAACATGTGCATGTGTTGTTAGTGCTTTGAACGCTAGGGTGTTAAATTGCTGACCCTGCAACTTTGTTTTTGTGCATATCAGGTTATTGAATTCCCCTCGTTTGTACTTGAAACTTCAGTGCTGGTATCGATGTTAGTGAAATGCAGCTGGTTTCCCTGACAGTGACAGGTTGATGCATGGATGCTCAGCCGGTTGGGTGTTGATGGGTACAACATTTTTCCCTTTTGTAGTTTCAAAGAGCATTTTGTATACGCCTGTGTAAGTATTTTTAGTGACGCCTGTACCTTTGTTTTAACAGGCTTCTAGGAAGGAGTGGACCAAGCAGAGTTCAGAAAAAACAGATGGAAGAGAATTCTCACTGGTTTCTACTCAGAGAAGAAGCCACAGCTTTTTTTATAAAGACAGAAGGGCGGAGAGCATAACGGTATGTTGTTTTGGAGGAGGTTCTTGGGTTAGGGGAGAGATGAGGGAGATGCAGCCTGGCTTGCTCCGTTCAGAGCTGTTTCCCCTGTTTTGCAAATAGCTGTGAAGGAGAGTGTGTGCCTTCGTAGCAGGAGGAGCTGATGTTCTTCCTGTGACGTTTAACTAGGAGGGAATGCTTCCACCATGCCGGTGTATGCCAGGTCTGAGTGTAATGCATTAACTGTGCAGCTTGTTTATGTTTCTGTCTAAACAAAGATTTTTCAACCTGAGCCCTTAAGGCGTGGGACTAGATCATTATGCTGCTTGTTTTTTCTCAGCTTAGATAATGAGAGTGGGTTATTGTGATCTTTTCTGGAAAACTGTGTGGACAAATAGAACTGTATTGTAGTCTGAAAAACTATGGGTTTAATTTTCCTTCTGTGGGCAGTAGACAGACAGCTAATTACATGAAGAATCACGGCTTGCTTTTCTCAGGAGTCTGATTTTTCTCTTAATGGGGTCAATTCCCTCTTCGTTGTTGGGTGATATTCTCCTAAATTGCAGGAGGACTTCCTGATGTTAGCCCACACATGCACTTTATTTTAGGAAACAGTTAATGGCCTATCTCCTGATGTTCTGAAATGCAGAGCAAAGATCTGAGTCTTTCAAAAGCTGCAAAATAAATGAAACATCCGTATGTTCTGTGGAAAACAAAGCGTTTAAATAGTGTATCAGCAACACAGAACTCTGATTTTTTGGGGGGGGAGACAGTGGTGCTCCCAATGAAATCCTTCCTTGCTGGAGGGACTTGCTCTGGTTCATTGTAAGTGCTGTGCCTTTTTTTTTTTTTTTTTTTTAAGCTTGTGCATAAAAACCAGATTTGGCACAGTAGAGCAATCCTGCGGTTACTTCAGAATGTGCTCTTTTGTAATTCTGAAAGGACATATTTGTGGTTTTAGAAAATCTGGCCTTCCCGCATCTTCTCAAAATTGTTCTATTTTTGTAGAGAAGATGACTGAAAGATGTCACTGCTCTTCCCCATCCCAAGGTCAAGTCTCATCCGTCCTCTTGGGCTGCTAGCACACTCGTGTGGCGACGGGATGCATTGCTCTCTTCAGAGCCTCTTTGTAATTGCTCACACTGCTGTTGTTGCTGCAGCTGAGGAGAGCAAATGTTGGCAGGCTTATTTTGTGTGCTACTGAAGAAAAGGAAAATTCAACACAGTGACTCTTGACAGTCTGTATTGGTTTCGTAAACAAGTTTTCCAAGAAAAGCTTTGGAAACAAACTTGTGCTGTTATGATTCCAGCCTTAAAACTTCACGGGAAGTACAGAGAGCTGATATCCCCTTGTCTTTCCCATTCTTGGCATGGGATTCAGATTGACTAACCGTGAGTGGGAAGCCTGGATTACTTACAGACGTGGTGGTTATCATCCAGTCCCTCAGAGTTACTGCATGCCACCTGTTTGCAGTGCAAATATGCAAAGATAGCTGTTGACAATGTAGAATATGTGGGAGAAAACTGCTGTCGGAAATAGCTTTGGGGTAGTAGAACTCACCTTGCATCCGTGCAGCCCAGAGCCCCCTGTGGATGTCACAGGAGGCTGTGGAACAGAGCCATTGCTAGCACTGAAGTCAGCAACGCCCTGTGCTCATCTGGAGGAAGACAACTTTTGCTGTTTGTACGTTGTAATGCTTCCCTCTGGTGGAGGAATGGAATCCTAGTGTCATTCTGCTGGAAAATCTAGATTCAAAATCAAGTGCAGCCATTGAGCTGGCCTCCTGAGTGCTGTCATTAGGTCATGTCCCTTAGTGCCACATCCATGCTCCCTTGAGTGAATCTTGTTTTTTCCCCGTTTCTTGAGGATTAGAACAGAATCATTAAGGTTGGAAAAGGCCTCTAAGATCACCAAGTCCAACTCATGCCCACTCATAGAATCACAGAATCATTAATGTTGGAGAAGACCTCCAAGGTCATCCAATCCAACCATCAACCCATCCGCACCATGCCCATGGACCGTGTCCCTCAGTGCCACATCTCCACGTTCCTTGAACACCTCCAGGTACAGTGACCCCACCACCTCCCTGGGCAGCCTGTGCCACTGCCTGACCGCTCTTTGGGAGAATAAATTTTCCCTAATGGAAAATTTATTAATGGAGACTTGGGGTCACAACAGTTGTCCTTTTTATCAACCCAAAGCCTTGTGCTACCTGCTTTCCTGCGGCAGAGAAAGCCAAAATTTCTCGGTGATTTATTCATTAGGAATGAACTTGAGACCTTAATTTCTGCTGTGAAATCAGTGCAGGAAGAAACATAAAAATCCTAGGATTTAAAGCCCTACATCGTACTTCCATCTCTCTCTATTTTCCCCACTGTGAAATAGGTGGTTTGGTCAACATGCACTCTCAGCTAACCTTGATTATAATCTTTGCTGCTGCTATTTTTTTTACCTAGTGACTGAATGTGTTATAAATATTCGTAATTGTGGCTTAACACTTAAAGGTATGACGGAATCATAGAGTGGTTTGAGTTGAAGGGGACCCAAAAGGGCCATCTGGTCCCACTCCCCTGCAGTGGACAGGGGCACCCGCAGCTCGATCCTGTGGCTGCAGTGTGCTGTGGTGAGCTGCGTGAGTCATGGACGACGTTTGCAAGGGGTGTCTTACACCACTTGTTCCATCTCAGCTGACACAAACCTCAATGCCTGATGCAGTCATCAGGGCTGATAGGAGTCCTCTGAGGCAAAAAGTGCAGAATGTGCCACCTGGGTCCTCCCTGGGCAGGAGGAGGTGCTCTGCTCTGGGGCTGGGGGTCCTGTGCCATTGTCTAAGCTGTAAGAAGGAAGGGGACAGACTCTTGATCAGGATCTGTGTGATAGGACATGGGGAAAATGGTTTCAAACTAGAAGAGGGACGATTTAGGTCGGATATAAGGAAGCAGTTGTTTCCACTGAGGGTGGTGAGGCACTGGCACAGGGTGCCCAGAGAGGTGGTGGTGCCCCGTCCCTGCAGACACTCAAGGTCAGGGCACGGGGCTGTGAGCACTGATGGAGCTGTGGGTGTCCCTGTGCACTGCAGGCAGTGGGACCTGGTGCCTTTGGGGGTCTCTTCTGACAGTGACCATGGCTTACAACCAACACATGCATGGTTAAAAGCAAAGTGCTTGATGCTGGAGCTGGGGTGAGCGTAGCAGCTTCCAAAGCCTCTGGTTCTGTATCTGATTTGTTGTGTTTTTTCATCTTTGTTTTTTCTTTGGTGAGACGATCTGGTATCCATAGTGCAGCGATATATAAACACTTTTATTTGAGGCTGATGCGTGGGTGGGAACGGTTTACCAAAATCATGAGCTGACTTTCAAAACTGAACTGCAAGAGAAGATAAATATTTTATAAACATGCATGGAGGAAGGGGAGTGGGGCCCGTCCCAGCTCACCAGTGTGCCCCAGTCTGCCCACAGCAGCTCTGTTGTGCCCAGCAAAAAGCAAGTGCTCCTGTCTTCTCATGGCATAAAGCCTCTGATGTTACAGCTTCGCTCCTCTCTAGATGGCAACTAGAAACCAGACGGGTGCAGATTGTTCTGCTAGCCTGGAAACTGAGTCAGCCTGGAAGAAAAACCCAAGGGCACGGCTCAGAAAAAGCAGAAGCAGTTCACGGTGCTGTGTCCCCAGTGGTGCTCTCCACCAAGCCCCGACCACCTCGGTTTCCTATTCCAGTGGCCCTGGGGATGACGGGTGCTGGGTGGCTGCCTCACTTCTCCAGGCTTTTTCCTTTTTTGGTAATATTTGCTTTCTTGGGAGCACTCCAGTCCTATATTAAAAAAAAAAAAAAAAGACACTTGTTGTGTCTATTTCTTCTTGTCCACAGGAGGCATTTTTATATGAAAAGCAGCTTTTCTTTCACGTGTGTACTTGGGTTTTTTTTGTTTTTTTTTTCCCCTTGTACATTAGAGAACAAATAAGGTCAGCTCCCGATCTAGCCCCCGGATTAACGAGATGGGCCAACTCCGAGCAGCGAGATGCTCAATCACAAGTGGGGAAGTCACATGGGAGCTCAGCGCTGCCCATAAGTAGCCCCAGCATCTGTTAAAGGCGCAGAGCTCAGCTGGCGATGCGGGTGCAGATAGCGTCGCTCGTTAGGCGCGCTGCCTTTAAGTGTGTGGGTGTGCTCCTGGCTTCTCCCGGAGGAGGGGAGCGCGGGCAGCCCGGCCCGAAGGACGATGGTTCGGCGTTAGCTTTGCACGGTAGAAGAATGGAGTATTACTACTGCCCGCGTTTGTTGAAGTTCTTGCAGTATTTGTGGGTGAGTGCGTTCGTTGATGATGTGGTTGGGCTGGATGTTGTGAGCTGTTGTCGAGAATGGTGAGGTCGTTCGTAGGCAGTCGTGGCGTTGCTGTGCAGTTCTTTCACGATCTCTCTGATCTTGGGATTTGTTCGATGCAACAGGCTCTTTTTGTCTTTAATGCCAGCTTAAAAACGAGCAGACCGAGGACTGCTCGGAGGTGCCTCAGAAAACCCTCTGCCTGGAATTTCTTCCTCGTTTATGTCTGAGGGTTGTAGCTCTGCGTGCTGCACGCTTGCACAGGAGGGACCCTTGGGCTCTGCTTCCCCAAGCTTCCCTTCCCCTGCTGCCGGCTGTGAGCGGAGCAGCCAGCGCTAACGGCTTTGGAGTTGTGTATTGTCCCAATTTCTAACGTGGCTGTCTTGGTAGGTTTCTCATTCTCAGCGTGCACTTCCTCTTCAAACAGCTCTGAGGCCCCTCTTCAGTGACAAGCTCCTTATAGCGTGCTGCTTTCCCTGCCAGCTGGGAGGGTCGCTGTGCACAGAGGCTTCTATTTGTCACTGAGAGCCACATTTGAAGAGATTAAATGAATTTCCGTAGGCCTTCATGAATAGATATTAGGTCCAATGTCATGCTTCAGTTTCTTTAATTTTTTACAAGCCTTGCTGTGTGTGTTCTTTGATTGGCAGCGAGATGAGATTCTCTGCTGTAAAGTCTTTGGGAAACTGTAGTGTTGTGAAACATGGAACTCTTTGGTCATTTCAGAACAGGTTTGCTGTTTTCTGTATGTATATATATGGTCTTTTAGAGACCTGGAAATATTCAGTAAGCATTACTGTGTACCTCTCACGCTGTTGCAAGAGGCTGTTGGCAAACAAGTGTGATATTCATAGCGTTATATAAACTTATTAATATAAATATTAAGGAGTTTTAAGGGAAGAGCACAGCAGTCCCTTTTTTTTTTTTTTTCTGGTGTGTGTTGGTGTTACGACTGAAGGCTGCTAAGGAGATAATTATCAGTTCTCCCTTTATCAGGGGTAACCAGAGATGTCGGGGTTAGTTGTCAAGCGTGGTGTTATTTAATCCATCTTGGGCAGCTAAGATATTCATTAGGTAGCCCTGGAGAAGGTACAACTCTTTAATTAAAAAAAACAGTATCATGAAAATTCATTTTTAAAGCTACTGCTGGGAGTTATTGGTAGATTACATCTCTTCTGCCATCTATGTTGCTCTCCTCCACGGTGGTGGTGTTGGACATCATTGCACCCGCTCAGCGCCAACCACCGGTAACTACGTGCTGCTGCCTTTAAATAGGACACTTATTGTTAGTGTGACGTGTAGGAAAGATTTCTAAATAACATCTTGGTGGTGTGTTGTGGTTTTTTTTTGTTTTTTTTTCTTTTGAGCGCAGGAATGTCTGTGGTCAGCCTGAGCACATGGGAAGCGGTCAATGGTCACCGAGACGTCAGCGCGGTGCTTGGGGTGAGAGCTCTGCGTGTCTGAGAAGCAGGCTGTGCTGGGGGCAGAATGCCTTGCTGGGTAGGAGTGTTCTGTCCATTAATTCATTGAGAGCTGTGATAACGAGGAGAAAAGCAAGCTGATCAAACCTGGGCCGTTTGCACCGTTACTGAGGCATGCTGCAGCGCTCTGAGATACTGCAGCTCTTCCCTCTAGGGTTGTGTCCCCTTTACTTGTAATGCAAAACATCAAAACGGGGGTTGCTGAAAAGCCAAGTTCCCGGGGAGGAGCAAATGTTGGGCTTCTCAGTGACAGCAGATGGGCTAACAGAAGTTTCTGAGAGCTATTCCTTCAACTGTACCCGCTAGGTGAAAGTAAATAAAGGGGGAGAAAGGCTAAGAGCATTGATGGAGCCTCGCAGATGGCTACGTAAGGCTTTCTGAATCTTTGGAATGGCAGTTCAGGAATGCAGAGGCTCCTGGCTGGTGATGTAAGAGTCTGGTTTGGTCGGATGAGGCGATGCCTCTTGGAGCAGGGGAGGAGCAGGGCTTCCTTACCAGCACGTTACCATGGTCTGTACATCAGCAGCAGAAGTGCAGAGGCTGAGTCACAGCTCTCAGAATTCACCACATCGTCATTTCCTTCTCTGTTCTGTCATGTGCCCTCTTCCTAGCACCGATCTGTTCATCATCTTTAATTGGCTGTTTATTGTAATCATGTATTCAAATGCCAGTCATTTGGTGACCCAAGCTATGCTGATGATATTGGAGCGTTTTCCAGGGTACATGGTGTATTCATCTTCCCTTTTACAGCTGGTGAGGAGCTTTGCTGCAGCTGATACAAGACGTCTTTGGGTCTGACTTGCCCAGGAAGCCCTTGCAGTGCTGCTCAGTGGTCTGCTGGCCAGTGCCACTAGTGGAGTGCTCTCACGTGGCTCTGTTCCTGTCTGTAACCATCTCAGTTATCAGCAATTCTTGCTCTGCCCTGGGGTTTTTTGCAGGATGTTGCAACATTGTGATGCAATCTCTTTTTAACGTAGCTGTAAGAGCACATTGATAAACAATTAATCAGGTACATTAGAACTGGGTAATCTAAGCCAGCTTTGCAAACAGAGGCCAGGCTTCTTGCTGTGGGGTCAGAGCTGGAAAGAGAGGAAAGCTCTGGATCGGCTCCAGAAGAGATGGGTGCCTGTTCTGAGCAGCAGCTCTGCTGGGTGCTCAGTGGGATCCTGGCTCAGCCCTGCACGGAGTCCTGGGACTTCCAACTGCATTGCTGCTGGGGTGTCTGAGGCAATAGGTAGACAAAATCTGGGGGCTCGATGGAGAGCTGCATGAAAACTGGTCAGTCTGGATGGGACAGATAGAGTCAGGGAGCTGGCAGAGCTGGGAGCAGCTACTGGAGAGCACTGTGCTGCCATGGAAAGTGAGATGCTGGCCTCTTCTGGATACCCCATGTAGGTAGATAGTTACATTCCAGCATCTCATACAATGTGTATTGTGTTAATTTCAGCTGGAGGTGGCAAGAAACCTGTCTGGGGCAGGGGAGTGGTGGAAGATGCTGAAAACTTGAAAAAATTGTAGAGATGCTGTAAGCATGGCCGTGGTCCACTGAGACACAACACGTTCACTTTTATTCCCAAAAGCCTGTGGGACACCAGTGTTCCTTCTACACCATTTTCTTGTGTAGTGGGAAGGTGCTATCTCAAATAAGCTTATGGTACTTTCATAGACTCATAGATTTGTAGAATGGTTTGAGTTGGAAGGGGCCCCCAAAGGCCACCAGGTCCCACTGCCTGCAGTGCACAGGGACACCCACAGCTCCATCAGTGCTCACAGCTCCATGCCCTGACCTTGGGTGTCTGCAGGGACGGGGCACCACCACCTCTCTGGGCACCCCGTGCCAGTGCCTCACCACCCTCAGTGGAAACAACTGCTTCCTTATATCCAACCTAAATCGTCCCTCTTCTAGTTTGAAACCATTTTCCCCATGTCCTATCACACAGACCCTGCTAAAGGGTCTGTGTCTTCTTTCCTACAGCCCCCCTCTGGGTACTGATTCAGACTCTCTTCAATTAGTTAAGATGATGTTTGATTAACCTGCGGGATGATGAACTTTAAAAATATCCTAGCCACGTGGTCAGAATGTGGGTTAGAAGAGCGCTGGGCTTCTTCCTGCTCAGCATACCTTGTTCCCCGATTTCTAACTCAGGGCAATTTTTCAGCTCTAGTTCTAGAGATCGCTAAAACCCTGCTGGGGATTATTGCTAGTCATTAAGCAGCAATTACCAAATGGAAAGCGATTTGGGTTACTGAAGCTAGAAATCAAGATCCAGAGTTTGTTTTGACAAGGTCTCAGGCGCTGTGCCCTTGTGGAGCAGTTTGCTGCCTCCCCGGCGCGCTGGAGCTCGCTGCCGCTGTGTGTCACTGCAGCCGCGTCCCGTCTCGCACCGGGGGAACGCACAGCATCCTTGGCTGACTGCCGGGATGGGAGAGGGATTAAGTTCAATTTACCATGAAATGCTTTGAGGAAATAACGCGCTCTGGGTTCACGTCTGGGAGGGCTGAGCCGTGCTGGGCTGGGAGCAGCGGGACGGGCTGCTGCTGCCGGGCTGTGCCACAGCTGCACGTACAGCCCAGGGGTAGCCTGGCTGCCAGTACGTCGCTGTAAAGTTGGTTTGACTCAATTCCTGCTTTCCCATGCTTGTTGTCCACGCCGCTACCGTTGGGCGACGGCCAAGTTCCCACTATTGTTTCTGTTCTTTCGGCAGTTGCCACTCGTTCATACGGCAGCGCGTGTTTACTGTGCTGAAAGGAAATGGCAATTTGGAGAGAGCAGCTCAAGCGCGGTGAAAGTAGCTCTTTGTGGGGGACTTCCCTCGAGTTGCACGGGGAGTGTGTGCTGCAACGTGAGGCTTCTCTTAAAAGCTAACTCCGGGTTAATCTTAAACACGAACAAGGCTTGGAAAAAAGTAATATTTGGTTTAGTGGTTCATGGCTGGGGCTGGTAAGCACGCGCTGCGTGACGGAGGCAGTGTGGGTTGTTTGCTAACCGCATACCTGCTGAGTTCTGGTCGCTAAGTTGGAGGTTGCAGATGTCAGATGCGAGTGGACGTCCACCTGGATTTGATTTGCAATGCAGCAGTGCTGCACAGTTCAGGGCAGAAGTGCAGCAGATGTCACTGAGAAGCAGGAGGGATTGCAGAGCCCCAGGCCTGGTGGGGAAACTGCCCTCCATCTCCACTGTGTCTGTGGAGGCCCTGCCTGGGCAGGGAACCTGATCCAGTTGGACACAGCCCTGCAACCCCATGCACGAGAATGCTTTTCCTTTAAGTGTTGTATGAATTCCCAAAGTCAGATTTATACCTTCAGTAGCTCCAGTAAGTTCTCATCTTCCATGAGAAAGAAAAATAATGCCAAGTTTCTCCAGCCAGACAGCAGTAAAAACTTCTGCCAGGCAAAGAAGGGAGATGCTTTGGGTGCCTCTTTATTTTGGATGGCCAATTCTCATTTGCACGTAGAAGTGGCCAACCAGTAGGAGCTCACTGGTGTGTAGTGTTCAGTCTGTGTTGGAGGTATGGTAATATTTATTAACAATCATAGGATGGCTGAGGTTGGAGGGGGGCATAAAGATCACCCAGCCCCAACCCCTGCCGTGTGCTGGCTGCTTCCCACCAGCTCAGGCTGCCGAGGGCCCATCCATGGCCTGGGGCACCTCCAGGGATGGGGCATCAAAACCCTTTCATAATGGCATTTATTTTTTTTAATCAATATAAATGGGTGAAAAAAAAACCCAACCCAACAACCTTTATTTATCCATGTTTTGCTTGGCTCGATCCTTTTGACGTACTTAAATGTAAAGAAAATGTTTTCAGTACTTTCCAGAAGAGCCGTGCTGTAGGAGTTTCCTGTTTCTGCTTTGTTTTTCAGTCTTTCCTCTTCAGCTGAGATAGAAGGGAAGTGCTGAATGATTGTGGACATGAGCCTTCAAACATCATCGTGTATTTTTAGCGTGTTCCCTAAGCTTTAGCACCGATAGCTTTGTTTCATGCTGAAACAATTCAAGGTCCAACGACGGTGCATGGCCAGGATGTTTAGTTGTGCCTTGCTTCACGGGGGACAAAAGGATTGATGTTCTCAGAAACATTTGGCACTTTTACCACTGCAGTTATTACTGAAAATCGTATTTAAACCTAACAGTTGTACAGAGAGAAGGTGTACATAGCATATTATTATTGGCCTAGTGCGTCTGTCCCGCTTCTATTTCATCTGACTGCAATTGATTAAGTTCTTCCATGTGTAGACTGCTGTTTAAGTATCATACTTCAGTATGGCTTCTCCTAAAGGAGAGCAGAAGGTACAGAGCTTTGTCTTGCTGAGCTGCTGGCGCTCTGATTTCTTTTGTTGTGATGTTCTTCAGCGTTGTGTGTGCTCTACAGAAACAGTAAGGTGCTTTCCCTGAGCAGCTCAGACTTTAAACAATGGGCCCAAGTCGCATGGGATTGTGAAATGCATGAGGAAAAGCAGTGGTCGCAGGGAGGGAATGCAGACGGGAGCTCAGCACAGCACAAAGTGCATGCACGGAGCTCAGGGCTGGATCATGCTGTTTTTTAAAGGCCGAGGAATGGAAGGTATTGGAAGGGATAGGTCTTTGCTGCTGCTGTCTCCCCTTGTCCTGCACGACTGTGAGCTCTGGGGGCTTTTAAATAGCCAAATGTTGGAAAGAACAGGCTGAGAATCTGTCTCCTTGTAGTTGAGTATGAGTATGAGGGAAGCAGCTTTAACATCAGGTTCTGATGCCATTGCCATTAGCAATAATTCTGAATAAGCGTAAATTAAAACTGCACGTGAACTTTAAATTGCTCTGTTTCAGATTGAAATGAGTATAAGAGAAGAAACCAAAAATTGGGCCGAGCACTGATGGAGCTGTGGGTGTCCCTGTGCATTGCAGGGAGTGGGACCTGGTGGCCTCTGGGGGTCCCTTCCAACTCAAACCATTCTGTGATTATATTCAGTGTAAATATTAACGAAGTACCTGTTGTTTCAGCTTACACAAGAGATTTCACTGTTTATAGACGCTGTCCAAAGTTCTCGTGGTAAAACACTCCTTTCATTCAATCTTTTTTTTTTTTTTCCACTTGACTCGAGATTGTTGGTGGCTGTTGCGGCAAGTAGAGTGGTGCAGGCATCTATCTGAATTGTTGGCAAAATAGAGAATTTTGGGGCAAAAATAAGGAACGTATTCAAACACTGTTATTTTGTAGTGTCTGTTGAACTCACCGAGTATCGTAGAATCACAAAGGTTGGAGAAGACCTCTAAGATCACCCAGTCCAACCATCCACCTACCACCAGCATGCCCACTAGCCATGTCCTGAAGTACTGCAGCCACCCTGTCCTCAAACACCCCCAGGGACGGTGACCCCACCACCCCTTGGGCTGCCACAGCAATGTGTGCTCCATGCTGTGCTCCGTGCAGCCTGCTTTTCATTAGTCCTTTGTAGCATAATTACATGTGTTTGAGAACAGGTAAAGCTCAAACAGAGCTGAAAGGAGGCTTTTGGAAAATATAACCGTAGGACTTAATATTCTCCTGAACGAGGGGGAAAATAGGGATTGTCGTTTCTTTGTGCAGGGCTGTAGGTGAGGTAGGTGGGATAGATGTGAATAATAAAAGCGTCCAGCAACCTTGGCATAACGAGGCCCCGTTGGCTGCTGCAGTGATTAGTCACGCAGCGCTGGATGTGGCATGCACCCAGAGCCCTGCTATGGGCTGAGGGGTTTGGGTGATCAGCCCAAGCTGCTTGTGTTGGGAAGCAAACCCTGCCTGAAACAGGAGGGTGCTGGGCACGGCGCACCTATGTGGCTCTGAGCTGCTTTCTGCAGGCTGATGTTTGCAGAAAGATATGGGGAGAAGTCAGTGGAGCCCGAGTGTAACCCACATGCTGTTATTGAGTTAAAGTCTAGTCATGAGCCAGCTGGGAAGTTTGTGTAGAGCGCTGCGGGGTGTTGTGTTCGGGGGATCCTTAAAAAAAGAAAAACAAGAAAGAGGACGGCTTAGCGTGCCCTGGGCCGTGTGGGCTTTCTTGGTGCATGGTGCGTGCAAATGGATTGGTCTTTTTACAGTTAGCTTGCAATAATGGCATGTGCTTTTCATACAGTTGAAATCTTGTGTGAACCAGAAATGCCCCTGAAATGCAATTTGCTTAATTTGGAGCAGCTTTTGAAAGCTGTCCTTCATCTCTGTTGGCGGATGTGGCAGTCCCCAGAGCTTTCAGTGGGCGATTTTGCGTTCCAGAATAGAGGAGAGAAAAGCAGTCGCCATCAGTAGCATGGGGACTCATAAAACCCAGTGTCGAGGTCAGCCTGTGAAGCTTTGGGTGGGGAAAAATAAAATAAAACTGTGGAATAAGCTTTTCAGTCTTCACGGGGTCCGTTGCCATGTGTTTTTGTGGATGTTTCTTCCACAGCATTGATATGGAGGTGCTCATCAGTGAGGAGATGCTCCTCCAAAATTCCCTTCTTCCATACCTCGCTTATTTTTCAGGGTTGTCCAGGGGGAGCTGAGCTCTGCCCTGTCTGTTGGCCTCGGCTGGCTTGGGTGCAGGGCTCAGGAGTCCGTGCTGTTGGTGGCATGCAGGATCTCCATCACTGGCAAAGCGTTGCGCTTAACTGAGTCAGAATAATGGGTTAAATATTTTTTTCCTGTTACTTTAAAAATGTAAGAAAAGCTCTGTTCTAGGGACACCTGACCAGGGAGATCTCCTTCCATTTCTGTGCAAAACCAGCTCGGGAGCTCTTTGGAGGAAGGGCTGTGTAAGGAAGAACGGGTTTTTCTGTTGGTTGGATTCCCTTCTAGCGTGGAGGATTTCTAATAGACTGCTAATCTGAGAATGTTCAAAACAAATGTAAGGTGTTCAGGGATGAGGGGCAGGGTATGGTGTGCTCCGTGTTGTCAGCACAGCTTTTTTTCAGGGAGAAGTTCCAGGCGGATGGAGTTCAGCTCTTTAAAGAGAAGAAACTCCATTTTTTTCCGAGCTCGTAGGCATGATTCCAGACAGCACTCCTGATACAGTGAAACCCTAAACCGGCACCATTTCTTGCCATATTGCCTAGAAATTATTCATTCCATTATACCCCCCCCCCCCACACACACACACAGAAAAGGTTAGAGGAGAGGGGAGAGTGATGCAATGCATCGAAACAAAAAGAAGCCCTGAGCACAGCAAGCAGCTCCGTGTACCTTTCTCACCCCAACGCCCGAGGTATTGCCCCCCAGCCCCTCTGAGCCGGGCATATCCGCATGCTGCTGCCCTTCTCCATGGCCAGCATGCTGCAGGTCGCGGTGTCACCCTGCCCAGGTGGCACGTGGGACGTGGCCGGCCCCGGGTTAATCGTTGACGGATGCTGATGTGGATCGTTGGGTTGCTTGGTGAATGGCGTAAGGAAGGGGCTGCACATCCCCAGCCCCACCCGCCCCTTGCGGGAGCTTGGCCTGGCCCCCAGCCCCTCCGTGCCCGCCTGGCTGCAGGCAGAGAGATGCTGTTCCGCGTCGCCATGGCAACGCTGCCTGCACAGGGCCCAACCCAGCTCCTTCCCGGCGCTGCGGCTGTGTCACCCCGCGCATTGTTCCAGGCAGGCCGCCCCGCTCGGGAGCAGCTCGCAGGAGCCGGGCGGGCGGCCAAGAGCTGGCAGGAGCCAGCGGTGCTCCGGAGCACTCAGCCTGGGGAGCGCAGAGCTCCGCGCCGCTCAGCACGCTGCCCCGCGGCCCTCGCGCACACACACACACACGGCCTCGGGTCCGTCGGTGGGGCTGGCTGCAGCCATGGCCCCGTGGGCAGCGGGCGGCGGGCGCTACTGACACCGTGCCCGGAGCCCATGGGCAGGGAGCAGCCCGGAGGCCGCATGGATCGCGGGGAAGGGACGCGGCGTGGCGTGCTGAACTGCTGCCCCGCAGCGAGGATGCCGTCCTTCTGATGCCGGACGCAGCGTGCAAAGTTGGCTTCTGAAGGGAGATGCTTATCCAGCTCTGGAATGAGAAAGTAAGGGACTGATCCGTGCTGGTGAACGGATGGACTTCCAGGACTGAGACCTTCATTTCTCTTTCTAACATGGCTGAATGAAGTGCATTTTGAGCAAACGTGATTGTAAGTAGGAAAATCTTTTATTTTTTTCCTACTTGATAAATGTCCGTCTGCAGCCCCACGCCTCCATTTAAATACAGGAGCACGCCGGCGGTGCTAGCCTAGCGCTATTTACGTTCGCAGGAAATATTTTACCAGCGGAATCCTTCTTGCAGAATCCGAGGCTGCCACGGAGAATTACTTTCCCGAATATCCATTACTCTTTTTTTTTTTTTTTTACTGGGAAAAAAAAATAAAAGATAAAAAATAAAAATGGATTACCTGGGAGACAAGCTGACCGTGGCCCAAACTCACATGACCCAGTGGATGGGCACGGTGCGCCGATCCCTGCAGGAAGCGCTCAACCTGGTGACGGCGGCCGTGGCCCACGAGCGGGCTGCCGGCCCCCGGGCCCCCCTGAAGCGGACCTCCTCCTTCAGGCACTTCGCCTCCCGCAGCCGTGAGTCCTTCCGGCGCTTCTCGGTGCGCAGCCAGCAGCGCTTCTCCTCGCTGAGGAAGAGGCAGAGCAGCGCGGAGCCGCCCGACCTTGTAAGCCGTGCGCCGCGGGAGGCTCTGGGGGTGGACAACCCGCACGCGATCTTGGCTTTGTGCGGCGTGTTTTGTTTTTTTTTGGGGGGGGTTAGGAATGTCCCCGGAGCGGTGACAGGTAAAGATGTCTGCTCCCAGCTCGCTGGAGCGCGGATGGAAATCTTTGTCAGAGGTTTGGCAGCGGGGGAAGTGTGTCGGTGTAAGGTAAAGGCGAGCGTTTGTCACGGGTCCGCGTGACTCTGCGTGCCCCTCTGTGTTTGCACTGCCTGAAGTCGCACTTGGAAAGAGCTGAGTGCTGTCGCTCTGCAGTCAGCGGTGAGCAGTGGTTAGCCCCGGCCGTTTTTTCTTAGCGTCGTTGCTACTTTGTCATGGGATAGAAGCTACGAGACCCAGGTGAATGGGGAGGGCTCCAGTTTTGTTGACTCGCTATAAGCCGTACATACACAAGCAGCCCTGAGTTGAGGGCACCGAGGCCTTGGCACTGCCCAGAGCTGTGGGTGCCCCATCCCTGGAGGTGCCCCAGGCCATGGATGGGCCCTGGGCAGCCTGAGCTGGGGGGCAGCCAGCACACGACAGGCATGGGGCTGGGGGATCTCTAAGCTCCCCTCCAACCTCAGCCATTCTGTGACGTGGGCTCGGGGAGGGTTGTTCACAGGTGATCCAAGGCGAAGCCGCATTCCTGGGGCAGGTGTGGCATAAGGCTGTTTCCAGCACTGCTTTTATCAGCTCTGCTGCTTTTTTGGCCCAGCTTTCTGCTAATCTCCTTTTTGGCTGCGCCGGAATATTGTCAGGTGAGCACAAAAGAACGAGGAGGAAAATATTTGGTAACCATTGTTACGCTGTTAGCATGGTGACATTTGTATTGAAGTTGATATGTTGGATTTATTAGAACCACCCGAATGCAAAACTTGTTTAAACAAGTGAAATGGATGGGACTGCAAAATGGGAACGGGGAACCTGCAGAGGGCAACTGTGCTGCTTGCTCTGCAGAGCAGGGAGCCCTGGGGCGTGGGGTGACCTTTCCAGCAAACTCGCTGAAGGCAGCAGTGGAGCTGCCATTTTTTTGGCACGTGCTTAGCTTTGTGCATGCATTTAGCTCAGCTTGTGTGCAGCTCCTGTGCTCCAACTTAAGGTCACTCAGCCCTTGTGTAAGTGGGGGAGCTGGTGCCCTTGTGCTCTCCAGCGTGCTGCTGCAGGGGGATTGGAACTGAGTGATCTTCGAGGTCCCTTCCAACCCAAATCATCCTGTGATTGTAAGCTCTCAAATGAGGGGAAGCTGGCAAGTTGGCTCCTTATTTGGTTATATGTCATACCTTAAGTGGTCACTCCTGCAAGCTTTGTATCAGGGAAAGGGCTCATGGCTAAATCACTGCCGTGCTTCTGGGCTGTGCAGGAGGCTGTTGGGCACTACAGAGAAGTTTCAGCATTGGAAGAGGTTTGGTGTAATTGGTTATTTCCTTGCTGGAGGTCATAAAAGTTGAACGCTTCTCTTCAGAAGCCTGGGGATTACATCTTTGATGTGTCATCATATAAAACCTGTGGTTAATACCCTCGGTTCCTCAGCTATCCCCTTGTGCTGCTATGAAAGTATGGCAGCTTGTTTCTTTTCTTTCTCTGGTTTGGCTTCTGGAGAGTGTTCATCTGCACCAAACGCTTTGGTTTTACCCTAGGTCCTATGCGCTGAGCATCCTTCAGCAAAAGAACCAAGTGCACGCTGGCATTCTTATTCTGAGCTCGACTATTTTGCTACGGAGCTATTTGGCCCCAGGATTCCCTGGAAACCCAACAAATCACTCTCAAAAATACTTTGTGTCCCGTCCGTTTATCGTTAAATTTGCAGACAGCTATTGTGGCAGCGAGAAGGAAGTTGTAGCGAGTGGGCTTTCAGAAAGGAGTGTTTGTGTTGCTTCGGGCTGGGGGGAGGAGGAGAGCTGTTCGGTTTAATTAACGAAGATACAAGGGCCAGCACGGAGGCAGCTCACGCTTTTTCGTGCTTAATAACTCCTCTTTGGTTTAACGGGCCATGAACGTGGCTGGCAGAGCAAATGTGGGCCATGCAGCCGCAGCAGTGGGTGCTGAGCAGAGTGCCTCCGTTGTTCCCGACTTGTTTTGACAGCCATAATCACTTCAACTCAACTCTGATGTTCCCCAGGCTTGTTGCAAGGAGGTGATGCAAACAGCTTCTAGGCTGTATGGATTTTTTTTTTTGTTTAAATGAGCAGTGCACCATTTCCAGATACTCATTTGTTGGCAGGAAATCCCACTGCTGTATGTGCGTCTTAAGTCCTAGACTTCGAACTGGAGAGCCCTCTTTCCCAGGATTGTTTGTTTGAGGATTCAAATTGCGTCTTGCTTGGAAAAGCCTTAACTTGTGCAGAAGAGCTGTGAGATACAGCATTCCAAGTGGGAGGTGTTGATCTCAAGCATGCAGCTTCTCAAAAAAAAGCAAATAGATTCACTTCCTACCATACCAGCATCATATCGGTGTGCTCTGGCTCGTCCCTTGCAGCGCTGGAGCCTTGCACCAAGACCACGTGGTAGGTGCGTGGTGAGTTTGCAGTAAGTCCCAGCAGCTCTGTTTTCAGGGTGCAGAGCTCCAAACCGCCTTTGGAATCCTCGGTGGAGGGAGTGGATGGATTGCAGCTGTGCAAAAGCTGTGGCTAGAAATCATTGCATGTGGTCACCGGGTTCCTTGCAAAGCTCTGGATGGGGCCACGAAAAGCTGGAACTACCCCGTGCAGGGATGCAAAGGCTTTGAGATGGATTCTTCCCATTTCATCTGTCAATACTCCAGCATTTGTTTGAGAACTTTACGTTGCTTAGCCCTGTTTGGGGCTGATGAGGGCAGCCCCACGTATCCATGCACGCGGGTGGAGTTGGAGTTCCTTAAACTTCTCAGAAAGAAAGCTGCGGTTCCTGGAACTGCTATCTGTGGCCGCGGGGCTGGGTGGGGCGTGTGGCTGTGGGAGCTGCTCCGTGGGACCCATTGCCCCACAGCACCGAGCCCGGTCCCAGCCATGACCTTCTCCCTGTGGGCAGCGCTCATCCGCCGGATAGTGAGTACCCACGGGCATCCCTCTGCCCGTGCTGCTGCTTGGGTGCTTGGGAAGTGGAAATATCCGGGTTGCAGAACTGTAGAGTGGCTTAAGTTGCAGGGGAGCTTAGAGATCACCCAGTTCCAACCTCCTGCATTGGGTTGGGTGCCAGCCACCAGCTCAGGCTGCCCATCCCCCCAATCCATCCCTTCCCCGCAGTCTCATTCCATCCCCCCAGTCCCGTCCCATCCAGTGTTGCATAGTTTCTGAAGCCCACCTGATGCTTTTGTTTTGTTTTCTTTTAATGTATAGTAATATATCAGCGTATGTGTATATGTGTGCATATATATAGTCACACAAAAAACTTCTCAAGTTTTTCAAAATCTCTTCTCTGAGCTTCATGGTAATAGAGTGGATGGTCAGAACTCCATTCCTGTGTGCAGCTACCTATTCAGACTGGTTCTTCCAGTCGATTTTAGCATCTCCTTTTTGCACGTCAAGCTGCGGGGTGTCATTTTGGCTGTCTGATGTCTCAGTCTCTTTAGCAAACAAAGATTATTTTTGAAGCTGTCTGTGCAGATTCTGCCTCGTGAGATCTCTTTCAACCGGTGCTCCTCGTGTGCCAAGTCTTTATTTCACAGCAGTGCGAGTTTTTCACATAAATGTATGCATTCATTCTCAGTTATGGTAGATTTTTGCACTGAGAGGAGCAATATTGTGTGCGCATCATTTTCAGGAACTGGAAATTGCAGGGATAATCAATCCTGGACTATTGCCAAAGCAGCTTAATTCCAAGGGAGTCCTGAAAGAGCTTTAATCATAACGTCTCCTTTTAGAAGAAGTAGAGCGAAACGTTGAGTCAGTGTCCAACGCTGCAATTCTATTCCATATGAAAATTAAGTTGTGTTTATCGTGGCTACTGTTGTTGGAATGATCAAATTGATCAAATCATGGAGAATTACTGCATTTCAGAACTGCATGGAGAGTGGGGTTTGTTTGACTGGGGAGGGGCATCTTCCACGTGTGCTTTCTGTGACTGTAAGTAAGGAAATTCTTCACTTGGCTTTACGTTGTGTGTCAAGAAGAGACCAGGGCCCTTTTTTTTTTTTCTTTCTTGCCTTTTCCTTTTGAAATGTCTGTTTTTACGGACAATACTCTGTTTCTTGAGGAACTTCTAGTGTCTGGCCGAGCTCTGGTTCTGCACACCTCCACCTTCGAGCTTGGTCTCTTCCAAGGGATAAACAAAGAAAGAATGGGCCACTTGCACAACGTCATGTTAATAATTATCTCACATGAGAAACAAACCAACCCTGTCCAGCACAGGTCTGTTCTGCTGGGATGTTTGTTCTGCTGTGGTTTGTGGGAGTGAATAGCGTAGGGCACTGCGAGCTGTGTGATGGATGGGGCTGGTGGCAGACCCGAAGATCATCACTTGTACATGCAGCAGTGTTCCGTTACGTTCCCCACGCTGCCATGTTTTAAAGCTCTAAGTGCTGTTTTCAGTTTGTTTTCCATTCATGCTCTTTGTCAGGAGCACTGAGCTGTTCCAAGGGAGGCGGATGCAAATGTAGCTGGATAATCTAATTTGAAATCGCTCCTGTCTAAAAGCATTTCAGCCATGACCCAATACGCATGCAGAGCTCTCAGTGAACCTTCAGCTGAGCCACACGTGTGTCTGAATGTCTTTCCTGCTGCTACCGGGATGGTGCTGTTATCTGGGTTGTGCATGTTTTCTCCTTACAACCACCATTCTCGTGATAACGCGGTGTTTTTTATAAACAGTGGGCGATATGTGCCCCGAGGGCTCATGTCTGTTGGAGGAGCATTGCTTCTGCCCCAGTGCAGGGCCTGGAGCTGCAAGGAGAGTTTGTGGAAACCCAACCTGTGGTTGCCCATGCCCTTGCCCATGCCCTTGCCCATGCCCTTGCCCATGCCCTTGCCCATGCCAAGGGAGAGGAAACGCCGTGCAGTTCCTAAGAGCAGCAAGGCAGTTTCTCCTGCCATTCCTCTGCCTGCCTGGGAAGCACCTTGCTGCAGGCTTTATGGGGATGGATGGAAAAGCGCAGGAGCTCAGCTGTCCATCCATGGGCATATGGAGAAATGGAGGTTAAGAATTACACCCAATGAGCTATGAGGCTTGGGACATCTGAAAGATGGAAAGTGAGGAACCTGTTCCGTGTAACTCCCCAAATGGGCACCTTGAGTATTGCAGGCTGAGAATTTTACTTGTCTGGCAATGGTGCTTTGTAATATTGGAAGAAATAGCAGAGCCTTTTATTGCTTTATTTCACTTGGCGTTAAAATAGACCACTTTGTCAGCAGCAAGGAGCGTGATAGAACTAGAAAACGGCAATTGCTGATGGTACCCTTGGGGGAATAAGGAAAAAAAAAAGATGCAAGCATTTGCTCCCAAAGATGCAAGCGTTGTAGAACTTCTTGAGTAGCTGCTGTCTGCATTGCGTTGTTATCCTGAATCATCAGACTTAGAGCAGCATTCTTCAGATTTAGTGAAGTAAGGGCGCAAGAAACCATGCAGCTGGTTCAGCACTGAGAGCTGTGTCTGTGTCTGTGCAGGGCCATGGGTGCAAGTGTTTTGGTAAGTGCTATCTCCATGCACTTACCAAAAAAAAGCAAAGGGTACAGCAGTGCTATGTGCTGGAGCAAAGGAACATTGGTCTGCTGCAAGTTGGGGGTGTCCGCAGTAGCAGCTGGCCCGCTTCTGTCCTCGGATGCACCGATTCCCTTTTTATTTCACAGATCTCCTGCCTTCATCAATGAATTCCTTGAAGTAGGAAAGGTCAAAGTAGAGCATGGGTGGGGGATAAAAAAAAAAACCACGAACCCTGCAATCTGCCCTACTTTGTGCGTTGTATTTAAACTTTCCACTCACACCCATCCATTTGCCAAAGGCTTTCTAGTGTCTGGCCTTGTGCTTGTTTATTTATTGATGATTTTTATTCTGAAGGTCTTCCAAAGGAAGTGTTTAAAAACGAGAGCACTTTTTAAAGCTAGCAAACTTGAAACGTCAGTGGAGCTGATGATTCCCCTGTGTGCCTGGGAGGCTCTGTGCAGAACTCCTGTTGTTGCATGGGTGAGATAAGAGTTGCTAAAGCAAACTAGTTGGTTTCTGCCTTTAGAATGGGTTGTTTGCCCAGGAAACCGGTGCTCATTTTGTAGAGAGCTGTCGTTCGGAGCTCACAGCCTTCTTCCATGTTTAAGTTAATTCTCGCTTTTCTGTTGCCCAAGTTGAATCGATCAATTCAAAACCACAGCGGGAAATAAAACCGAAGCCATTCAGCCCAGGGGTGAAGGAATGACGGCGGGTTTCGTTTGCTCTGTTGCAGGACCAGCTGAAGCAATGCTTCACCAGACAGCCCCCCGAAGCCAAGGACACAGACACGCTGGTGCAGGAGCCCGACAGCCAGTACGGCACCTGGAGCGAGCAGCGGCGCAGCGGGGACAGGTGAGCACCATCCCCTCTGTCCTGTGCACACATTCTGCCCCAGCTGCTTCATGAGAAGCACCCATCCTCCTGCGTTTTGCTGCAAACACACAAGTGTGTGCACCCTGGCATACGTGTATGGATTCCTAAAGCTGCATGCTCCTGTTGCAGTGAGTGTAAGGTTTCTTCAGTCTTTGGGTGGAGAAATATTTCTCGAGTATCCACCAGCAGCAATAAGGTTTGGAATTTAGGTTCCATCCCCCAGGGAGAAAGCAATATCACCACTTTTATAGGCAATGACAAAAACGGCTTCGACTGGAATAGATCTCACAAGTCTGCTGGCGCGTGAAACACGAGCAGAATGGTATTTGGTAGTGCTAAAATGATAGAAGATATGAGAAAAGTATATTTTCCCCATTAAATGCATGAAATGGCTTTAACTAAGTTAGGCAGTGTAATTTTGCTTTGTATTTGTTTCTGTAATTACAATTAGAAATGTACATTTGCACATTTAGAAAGTGGATATCTACTTCTGTGATATGTGAGTCTAATGGGTAGAGCTTTGGGTGGGCAAAGGTTCTGCTGTAATTGTCCACTTTTTCCCCATCAGGTAGGTAAGGATGTGGACTGACCATGGTTAGGAAGGCTATGCTAGCAGTTGTGGGATTTGGTGGGGGCAACCAGCCCATGGCAGGGGTTAGGGTGAGCTCAGAGGTCCCCTTCCAACCCAACCATGCTGGAATTCCATGACTCTGTGATCTTTAAGGCCCCTTCCAACCCAACCATGCTGGGATTCCATGGCTCTGTGATCTTTAAGGCCCCTTCCAACCCAACTATGCTGGGATTCCATGGCTCTGTGGTCTTTAAGGCCCCTTCCAACCCAGCCATCCTGTGATTCTTTGATCTGCACTGCTTGAGCCAATGTCTTCTCTGCTCAGGGGAAAATGGCATTTTCCCTGCTCTTTTTAATGTTGAACTCTTATAGCAGATATTAATGTCAGTTCCACTTGGTGTGTTTTACACTTGCAAATGCTGAGTTATAAATACACACATATATATAAATATTATCGCCTATGAAGTCAAGGGGAGTTTTCAGCTGACAGAGTGACATGCCAACATCCAGCTCTTCTGTAACATGAACTGTGATTTTAGTACCTTATAGGTGTTTTTGGAAATCAGTTTCTTAACCAAGGTGCTTGTCTCAGCTCCAGAACAGACAGCTATTTCACACTTGAGGGATTAGAAAAGCAGCAGATAAAATTTCTGGTTTATTAAAGTATTGAAGTCTCAATCCTCACATCCTGGAATTTTGTTTCCTCTGTAGCAAATGTTTAGTTTTTAATTACTTTACAGTGTGATGATGCCTACAGCTCTGCTTGAAGCTTCCACCTTCCGGCATTTTCCAGTACTAGAGTCGTGAAGGGGATTATTTTATCCCCTTTAGGAGCATTTCATTGATGCATCTGCGTGTGAACTCATTTTCTCTGAGAGAGGAAGGGAATTTCAAAATAAACCATGACTGCATGGCAACAGGATATACATGGTCCTGCTGCTCAATGAGGGGGAGGAAGGATCATTGTCACCCAGGGCTGAGTCACCGTGGAACAGACATTGGGGCTGCTCTGGGCTCGCTGCAAAGAGCTTCTTGAAACGGAGGGACACAGTTGGATTTGGAGGCAGGAATTGGGTTCCTGAGTAGCCTATCTACGAGGGAGTTCTGTTTTCTCGAGCGCTTGAGTGAGCGTTTCCAAGCTGATGTCATAGAAAATCCTCAGTTTCAGATCGGAACGGACTTCATAAGGAAAAGCAATTAACTTTTATGGGAAATGAACTGCTTTTTAGATTGCATGTGAAAGATTTTCATAGAGCGAGTATTTGCAAGTGTTGGTAACGTACTCAAAGCAGTATGTCTGGGTATATTCCTAAAATTTGATATCTTAATCAAGCGGTAGAACAAGAGACATAGTAGCTCTCAATAATGAGAGCTGAAAGCATATTTTACGTTGCAGTACTTGACTGTTGTTCCGAAGGGAATTTTTCCCCTAATTCAGCTGGAGGAGCCCACTGTATGTAACTGATTGTGCTGTTTCTCCTCGCCGTGCTGCGGTGTGCGACGGAATTGTGCAAGGAGAACCCATCAGAGAGGTGATGGATTAGAAACCACCAAGCAGCACAGGTTCAATGAGAGGAGCTGTGTTTCTCCTTGCATTCTCCCAGAGATTTTCACTGTGAGCGCTGCACCAAGTTGCACCAGCTGAAGTGCTGGGCTGCAGAAGGGGAGAGGCTTTCTGGAGATGTGAGATCAGGGAGGATGCTGTAACACAGCCATCATACATTTTAATTTCCATGAAAGCTGCTAAGCCTCCAGATTGCCATCTTTATTTTTTTCCTCTACATACTTCTGTATTTCAGTGGATCTAAAGCCTAATGCTGCAGATAGCAAATATCATTTGAGGTAAAGAATGTGAGACCAAGCCTTCCCCTGGAGCTCATTAGTACTGTTCCTTAATTATCCCGGGGCCCACTGCTGGAGGAGGGAAGCAGCATTCACCGCCCACGGACTGGAACGCTCTGTGCAGCATTCCCTCTGCCAGGCTGGAAATTATCTCACGTCCCAATGGTTGGTGGCTGTTCAGCAATGGGCTCCTGATTGCTTTCCTTCCAGGATTTCCATCACCTTGGACCATCTCACACTCTGAGGTCTATTGTTTAAGAAGCGTGTTTAGATTCCGGCTCGTTAGGTTGCCTCATGGCTGTTAATGTGTGATCCAAAATATCCTTGCGTGTATTTGTTCGCCCTGAAGTCTCATCGATTTCGTTTTCTTCATCCACAGCTTTGTGCCTGAATCTCCTTCATCAGAAAACGATGTCATTTCCACGAGAAAGCAGCCACCAAGCAGCCAGCCATCGTCCCTGTCCTCTCAAACAGAACCCGCCTCCCTGGCTGACCGCTGTGACTTCTCCAAAGACCAAAGGAGCACAAGTCTGGACCGTTCGAGCACTGACATAGACTCTACTGATGGGACTGATTTACCTCCTCCAGGAGATGCCTATCCCGATGGAAAGACTGCTGACTTCTCCTTCCTTGATGTAAGTGACCATGAGGGGAAAGGCAAGTTCTCCTTTGGTGTTAGCTGTACTGTTACCAGCACCAGCCACTCCAAACCATTCCCTTCTGCAGACTTTGCCCTCAGTCTTCCTCTGCCCTTTCTTTATCATATTGAATATTTCTAGCTAACTGCCCTCTTGGAAAAGGTTAAGGATGAAGGCTATAGCTAAAGGTGTTATTAATAACTTTCTTACTCATCTAGGAAGCGGTGCTTTTTCTCAATACCATGCTGCTTCACTTGAGGTCTCCTTGTTGCTGGTGAGCTTGGTTGGAATGTCTGTGGATGGCAATCTGTCATCACAATTAAATTACAGCCCTCAGCTACACCAGAACTTAGCGTAGTTGCCCTTTTTAGATCCCAGTCTTCTTCTTGGCCCTCAGCTGTTACTAGCTAGCAAGGCCTGCATTCACAAAACACTTCAGGAACCCAAATCTTGTTTATTAATTCATTTAGTGAAACTAATTCATGCAGATCAGACGTCCGCAGCCAAGAGAGATCAAAGACCCAGCATTCCACCCGGTTAGCCACAATGTAGCACAATCCTCATCATGAATTCTCTTTAATATAGTTTTATGTAACAAGAATAATAATCAGGCAAATATATATATATCATTTAGTTAAACTGCATGGCTGGGTGCTTCTAAGTAGGGTGGGGGGCCGTTATGGAGGGGATGACTTTTCAATCTGGTTGAAACAAGGGGGTTTGTTTCTTTTTATAGCAAACCACTACTCTGGACTCCAGTGCACTGAAAAACCGCGTACAGCTCAGCAAGAAGAGACGCCATCGGGCTCCTCTTTCCCACTCTCTGAGAAGAAGCAGAGGGCTGGAGTATGAAAACCGATTTTCGTTGACGGAAGAATCGGGTAGTACCTGGATGTTTAAAGATTCCACAGGTATCCCTCAGCTGTGTGACATCATTCAGTGTAATCAACTTGGCTGCAAGGGCAGGAGTTTCTGAATGTTGGAACACGCCTGGAGCTGTGTCACAGTCTAGCTACAGCTTCTTTCTGCCTCCTCTGGGCCATCCTCTGAATTGAGCCTTCACCTCTGCTCCCTGGAGCCTGGAGGGAGGCTCTGCTGCCCCGAGCTACAAGAGACCCAAGGGAAGGACAGCTCCCATCTCCGTTAGTTCTGGCAGCTGGCATAAGACAAGCTTGTCTGTGGAGAAAATAATGAGTTAAGGGGCTGTGAAACAACCACACTATTGCACATTTTTCTGTATCACACAGATTTAGCTTTTCGGTTGCTTTGTATCTGAGCCCTGCTTTGAGCAGAGGGTAGAACAGGTAACTTCCAGACATTTCCTCTGGTCTAAATTAATCTCACGTTCTGTGATCAGCTAAGGTCATAGAATTATAGAACTGCTTGAGTTGGAAAGGGCCCTTAAAGGCCACCAGGTCCCACTGCCTGCAGTGCACAGGGACACCCACAGCTCCATCAGTGCTCACAGCCCCGTGCCCTGACCTTGGGTGTCTGCAGGGACGGGGCACCACCACCTCTCTGGGCACCCTGTGCCAGTGCCTCACCACCCTTAGGGTAAAAACCTCATCCTTATATCCCAGTCTAAATCTCCTCTCTTTGAGTTTGAAACCATTTCTCCTTGTCCTTTCACATCAGACCCTGCTCGAGAGTCTGTTGCCTTCTTTTTTACAGCCCCTTTAGAGACTGAATGACCGCTCTCAGGTCTCCACAGAACAATGTTAATTCACTTAGGGCTACCTTTTGCTCCCTTCTGTCTGCCAGCAAGAAATCTTTCTGTTGCTGAGTATTTGGAATGTTTGTTGCTTTGATCTCCATTGGAGCACTGAACTCGTTTCATTGGTGTATTACTATTATTCTTAATACATTTTTGAATGGAAGGAGGGTTCTAGAACGAGTTAGAGGTGGAAAACTTGCTGAATAATTTTTTTTTTTTAAACAATTGATTAGAAGAGAAGAAACCTATGCAACAGGAAGATTCTGATGAGGAAGAAAAGACACGGCGTTCTGGGAGACTGTCTTCTGTGCAAGCTCAGAGGCTTCCCATATTTCCAGGGATGGACCACTCTGTTCTCAAGGTAAGTAAAGGCAGCATGTGTCAGACCATTTGTTTTTATAAATGTGTGACGTGTTTTGTGTTGCACAAACAGCATTATTGCTGCCCTGAGAAGGACCCCTGTTCTTTATTTTCACTTTTTAGGCCCAGCTGCGGAAAAGGCACGAGTCTGAGAGTCCTGGTGAGCCAAGTTCTGCTCAGCCGTTCAAATCCCCTAAACCACAGCTTGGAACTCCTGGTAGCAGAATACTGCCCTCCAGTGTAGAGAAGGAGGAAAGGTGAGAGACTTGCACAAGAGTCAGAAAGACGTGAGGGCTCCTGAGGCTCCAGAGAAAATTGCGTAATTCTTTTATTGGTTTGTTTCTTTGATGAATTTTCATTATTAAAGAATAAAGAGTGTGTTTTTATATCCTAGGTCAGAAGAAAAATCTCCTCAGTGGCTTAAGGAGCTGAAATCAAAGAAGAGACAGAGCCATTACGAGAATCAGGTTTGATAAAGGTACCTTCTGACGCTGAAAGCAAGGCTTTGCTAAATGAAAACACGCGAAGATAAAAAGAGACACAGGAAATATTTCCTTAACGTGTCAGTATGGCAGCTCTGCAAGCGTAAACATTAAAGCAGGTTGTATTCCTGGACACACATTTATAGTAAAGTGACCCTGTGCTGAGGCAGAGCAGTTTTCATGATTCATTTTCACCCATTCTCTGCAGTTAATTTTGCTTTAACGCCACTCAGCCCATTTGTGCTGCCATTCCATAATGCTTCCATCAAGCAACAGCAACGCAGCCACTGGGCTAGATGACCTCAGAGTCTTATCCAACCTTCATGATTCTATGATCATGATTCTGTGAAGTGAGACTTGTACACAATATGAGTATGCTGTTTTTCAGCAGCATTCTGGGCAACTCTTGGACTTTTAGTGTACTGAATAGGACAAGACCAAGATGACACTGCACCAGTAAATAGATGTTTGTGGGTCTTAGCTACTGCAGGCATTAAGAAGTATTTGACTACTCTGATGGTTGGACCAGATGATCTTAGTGGTCTTTTCCAACCTAAATGATTCTATGATATTTCTTGACCATGTCATTCGGTTACTTCAACAGCTTGTTGGTTTTTTTTTTTCCTTTTCAGATAGTGATTCTAGCTAGAAGAAGATAAAGAAGTTTAACAGAAGCCTTAACTCATCTGAACTTAAAATTCACATGTCATGTTGCTGCTGTTTGCTTCCTGCCTCAACTGCTATGTGCATGGTGCCTTCCTGTTTTGTGGAGAAAGCTGCTTAATATTCATAGTCAAATACAAAGCTGTATCTTTTCGGATATGGGAGGATAGTCACTTTAGAGCTACCTGGAAGAAGAACCTGTGGTTCATAGCGCTAACTTTCAGAGAGCCTCGAAAGAATGTAAAGTTTGATGTAGGAGTGCTGTGCACTGGAGAGGTCCCCTCACTGTTGAACAAAGACTTCATTCCTACCCCTGTGTTCAGCACCTGAAATGTACGACTTGGGGGTAGACATGTCGGGTGTAAGCCTGGGCTTTGTGTTTGTTTATGAACATAAGAACTTCAATCAGATTTATCTTTTTTTTTTTTTTTTTTTGGTGGAGAAAGAAATAGTCAGCTCCTGTTGAGAATGAAGTTCGTGGAAGGTGAGAGTGAAAGAACAAATGATGTTTACTGCCATACCGAAAAAGGAAACTTGATTATTTTTTTGTAAGATGTATTTTTTTGATTGGCTTATATTTACGTGTGGTCTGCTGATCCGGCAGATGAATATCATTTTCTTTTAGAGGAACAAATTGTTAATTTTCGGTCACTCTTGAAGTGGTAGATTCAGTGTTTTGTCAGCATGTGGGATAATGGCTTCATTGGAATGTTTTTCCTAAAAAAAAAAAGGATCAAGCAATAACGTCAACCAGTTCTCTTTAAAAAGATATATATATATATATATATTAAAAAAAATGTAAATACTGTTTTTTATAACAAAAAAAAAAAAAGGAAGGGAAGAGGGAGGATGTTCTACTCATATCAGGGTTCCAGTAAATTGTCGAATGTCACTTTAATAGCAGTTTGGGTAGTCCCACTTCATATTTTTATTCGTTGATCTGTAAATACCAGTTCTGAGTTGCTGTTTTTATGCTGATGGTGTGGGATAGCCTAACCGTGATCTCCGGTCTCTCGGACGATTTCCTTTTCCTTCTTTGCCTGAGGCTGAGGTTCCAGTAGAGCTCACCTCAGGCGCAACGTGGGCGCTAGGGATATCGCCGATATCCCCACGCGTCCATGCTTTGAATACAGATTCTGGCGTCTCAAGCAGGATGTCCATTCGGGGCACGCTTGATTCTCTCCCCCGCTAAGTGCTCTTCTCAGCAAACCCATAGGAAGGCGGCCCCGGAGGAGCTGTCCGTTGTGCCGGCCCCGCAGGCGGGCGTCCTGCGCTCCCGCAGACGCAGCACCAGCACTGAACTCTTTCCTCCTTGTCTCCTCTGTCATCCCCTTCTCAGAAGGCTCCGATTCCGGCGGAGCTCTCACAGCGATGCGTCTGCCCACGCCGCTGTCTGCCGAGCCCCTCGCTGCCAAACCCATGTGCCAGTGCTGCTCCCGGACGAGCCCGCTCTGCAGCTCCCACCTGCACGGCTCTCTCCCAGATCTGCTCTCAGTAGCAGCTCCCCGTACTGCCCCGGTACGGCTCTCTAATTCAATCCTTCCTTGCTGCTGTGCCCCGCTGCACACCGGAGCTGTTGCCCCCATCCCATTTTATGCATCTTCCTACTCCCGGCTCTCCTCCCGACCTTCCAGCCCCGAGCCATGGACGTCCACTCGAATGGAGTCAACCAGAAGAGCTGCCCGTAGCCAATTCTAAACAAATTGCACACGTTTTCTTCCCTTCTTGTTAGATTGCCATACAAAAGGCAAATGTGAGGTCAGCTTTGCACACGCATCTGTTGGAATTTTTCAGGCAGCGTTCACCAGCTCTGTCCCATTTGAAAAAGGATCTAGAAATCAGGTAAACTCCCCCTGCTTACCAGAATACTTACGCAGGCTTATTCTAGGACTCAGCAGGCTGGCGGTGCTGCGGTGCCACGCGTTGGAGGACTGGCTGTTCCATGGTCTAACAAGCGAAGGCAGAGATTCTTTGCCCCCCGTGTTGGCTCTGTGTTTGGGGAACAAATGTGTATGCATTTCCACGTCTGCTTGGACAATGCACTGAAACTTACTGTATTTAGTAGTTCAACCTACTACTGAGAAATGTTTAATGCTTACATGTCTAATTAAAAAGCATCTTTAGAATGTTGTTGGACGGGGACGTGTCTTTTCTGCTCTGTTTCTTTATATTGTATAAGAATTGAATATACATACCTACTTCCTTCTCTTCAGGTTCTCACGGTGTAATAAAAGATCTATAAATATGTTACTATGCCCTAAATGAGAGAACATTCTGTAATACACTTTGGATACACGTTTATTTTCATTCCAAATAACGCTTGTTGCATTCTTTACGCTTCTGTTGCCACGTGCTGCGTTTACTGTTCAGGTGAGCTGGGAATGAGCCCTTACAGCAGCTCTTAATTAGAGGCACCTAATTAATCGGTTGGGCTGTGCTGTGGTCTCAGGGCAGCATCCCATGCCCCGCCATGGTCCCAGTGCATTGGGGTGACTCAGACTCTGCCTCGGGAGGGGGCCGTGGTGTGTGTCCCACTCTGCCCCAAGTAAGTGCAGGCATTGGGGAGGAAGAGCCAATGGTTTTCCGCATCGATTTGACCCCTGCCATCAGGAGCAAGGCAGCAGGTGTTGCTTTTCCTGCATCCTCATGAATTACACGGGGGGGAAAAAGGTGGACATCCAGGGAGGCTTTGGGGGCAGGAGCAAGCCCTACACAGCTGCAGTGCTTTGCGCGGTGCTTGCTCGTGCTTCCTGCCCAAGCCCTGCCCTTTGCTGCTGATGGTAGAGTTTTCCAGAGGAGCTGGCAAGAAGCTCCGTGAACGTGCTGACGCCGATTTGGGCGTTAATCTGCGGCGCATTTTTAAGGGGCGGCCGGGGAGAAATCCCAGCGCTGCTCCCATGCGGCGCCGCGCGCCCGCGCTATTGAGATGAAATCTCACGGACGGAATCGGGCGGACGCGGCTGCTGCATCAGCGTCCGAGCAAAGTGCTGCCCTGGGCAGACGCAGCCCATAAATAGCGCGGCCGAAGCCGGGCAGCGCCGCGGGACCCGGCGGGAGAGGTGTGCGGTGCAGCCAGGCTGGGCGAGGAGCGGTGCTGCGGGGTGTGATTAACCCTAATTAACCGTCGTGGCACGCGCGGGGCTTGCTTGGATCCCGCTCCTATTAACCCCTTAGCGGGGGGGAGGGACGGGTGCCTCACCTGAAGCCGACGCTGCGTTAACGGCCGCGATTTGGGTTTTCCAGGCACGATGACCGAGCAGCAGAGTCCCCCCGAGCAGATGGTGACTGGGGAGGGCGCTGGCGAGCGCGGGGGCAATTACAAGGTACGCGGGGACGGCGGTGCCGCGCTGCCTGCGCTTGGGGTTGGTCACCGACACCCGAGTGCTGTGGAGTGGCAATGTCACCCCCGGGTGCATCGGTGCCATTAGAGCACGGGCAATGCACGGCCACCCAAACAGCAGCAGCTGTGTCCTGGCGCGTTTGTCACCTCCCTGTGGTTTTTTTCCTCTTGGGCCGCAGTGCGCGCAGCCCCAGAAGATGGAGCACTGTCACAGCTCAGGCAGTGATGGACTGCTGCTTGTGGGTTTGGGCCGAGGGCTGCAGGTGTCACCTCCGTCCTTTGCCACGCCGTGACCCAGGCTGGGGGCTTGCGGCTGGGACCCCCTGGGGCTGGGATCTGCTCCAGTGCTGCTCAGTGCTGCACGCTGGTCCTGGTGAGGCAGTGGGGCCCCGTGCCTGCTGGGCTTGAGGTGAAAATACCCACATCTGAGCTCGTTCCCAGGGCTGGAGCAGGCCCAGGAGGTGGTGGGGCTGGGGGGAGCCAGCGGTGGGCCACGGCTCTGCCGTCAGAGGAGCACTGTCCCCAGCACGGGGACGTGATGCTGAGAGCTGCGTGGGACTGGCGGGCTCCCAGACTCCGAGTGCTCGGCTCAGCCCTGTGCTGGTGCAGGATGCACACCCGCGCACGGCAGCTGGTGCTGTCTCTGCGCCCTCAGATCACCATCTACGAGCTGGAGAACTTCCAGGGCCGCAGGTGCGAGTTGAGTGAGGAGCTCCCCAACGTGGCCGAGAAAGCGCTGGAGAAGGTGGGCTCCATCCAGGTGGAGTCCGGCCCGTAAGTTGGGGGGTGGGGCCGGGGTACAGCTACCCTGGGCCGTGTCCCCGTGTGGGGGATGGTGACACGCTGCCCCACAGGTGGCTGGGCTTCGAGCGGCAGGCCTTCGCTGGGGAGCAGTTCGTGCTGGAAAAGGGCGACTACCCGCGCTGGGACTCCTGGTCCAACAGCCACAACAGCGACAGCCTCATGTCCCTCCGTCCCCTCCAGATCGTGAGTAATGGCAGTGAGGGCTGGAGGGGTTCGTGGGGTTATCCCTAACCCACGTCCCTCTTAGGACAGCCCCGACCACAAGATCCACCTCTTTGAGAACGCCGGCTACACCGGGCGCAAGATGGAGATCGTGGACGACGACGTGCCCAGCCTGTGGGCCCACGGCTTCCAGGACCGCGTGGCCAGCGTCCGGGCCCTGAACGGAACGTAAGGGCGATGGGAGCGGTGGGACGGGGCGGCTCCTCCGTCCTGGGGACGGCACCTTGTCCCCGTGGCCCCGCTGAGTGCCGCCTCCGTGCCGCAGGTGGGTGGGCTACGAGTACCCGGGGTACCGGGGCCGCCAGCACGTCTTCGAGAAGGGCGAGTACCGGCACTGGAACGAGTGGGATGCCAACCAGCCCCTGATGCAGTCGGTGCGCCGCGTGCGGGACCAGCAGTGGCACCAGCGCGGCTCCTTCGAGAACAGCTGAGCGCCGCGCCGGCCCCGCGCCCCGCAATGGGCGGTGGTGATGCCACCGCCGGTGCCATCGGTTTGGTGTTCTTTGTGCAAAAACCTCAATAAAGCTCTGAGCTGAGGCTGCGGCGCTGCGTGGTCGGGGTAGGGAGCGGGCTCAGCCAGGGGCACACGGAGCGGGCGCAGCGTTACATAAAGGCTGCGGTCATCCAAAATCAACAGCCCCGGGGCTGCGGCTCGGGGCGCTTGCCAAGGATTTGTTCCCTTCTGGGAACGTGGGAGCGCTGCCCCTGTGCACAGTGGGACCAAGGCAGGAGGGTGCAGCTCTCAGAGTGGGGCTGACCCCGTGGCTGGACTGTGTCCCATGTATAGCCCCCAGTGCCCCACACAGCCCTCAGCCTCCTGAGCATCTCTCATCCCAGCCCTGGGGCTGCTCCTGCACTGTGCACTGCAGAGCTGTCGCTCCCGGGGCTGATCTCCCCCACACATCCCTGCAGCCGCTTGGGTTGTGAATGCGTTCTGTGCCCTGTGCTGTGAGCTCAGGCCCGGTGCATCCCCCAGGGATGCTGGGCATGGCATGACCTCGGCTGTGGATGCATCCCCGGTGCCAACCAGGTGCAGGCACAGCGCTGCCGTAGGAGTGCATGGGGCAACTCCTGCACCCTGCCCTGCTGGTCTCACTGAGCTGGGGTGGGGCTGTCCTGGATGGGGCAGGCAGGAGGGCAGAGCCTTGGGCTGATTGCTGGTCCTTACTATGAGCCCTGGAATTCGGAGGGGACCCATCCTGACCCTCATGCCTGGTAGCAGTGGGCACTGCGAGCAGCTGCCTGGGGCATGGAAGTGGTAGTGGTGTTCGGGACTGATGGCAGAGACGGGAGATGGGTCACGGCTGCCTGAGCACCCCACGTGAGTGGTTGTCTGGGACATCTGGGGCATGGTGGGGGTGGGTTGGGGTTGGACTGGATGAAGGTTTTACCTACTCTTATGATCTCTCTGCTGGGTGTTGGGGCGTGTGCCCTCACCCTGGGCTGTGGGGACCCTCATGGGGATGCTGGTGGCAGCTGGGCATGTGGCCACCCTCCACACTGTGCACCTCTACCCCCAGCGATGGGGATGGAGAAGGATCCTGCCCCGGATCTGTTGTTAATGAGTCACACACCAGAGCTGCCAGAATCCATCCCTCACGTGAAGCAGTTTCCTGCAGTTGCCCGCAGCTCCATGTGGCCCCATGGGGGGGCTTCCTGAGCCCCACGTTGGGTTCAGATTGCGGCACTGACTGCATGTGCTGCTGCCCTGTGTGCATCAGGGTGAGTGCTGATGGACATACCTGGGCAGAGGAGCCCTGGGGTCCTCCTGTGATGCTGGGACAGGAGGATCTGCAGGTGGGGGGCATGGACCCTGCAGAATGTCCTGGGAGTGCTGCTCTGTGCTGTGCTAATGCCTTGTGCCATGTAGGATGACACGGGAGGGGTCTGCTGCTGCGAGAGGACTCAGAGCCATAAGCCCCAGAAAAATCGCTTTGCCACAGGTGGGATCCTGAGGGCACGGTGCAGGTGCAGAGCTGCAGGACGTGGCCCAGTGGGGATCGAGCGATGTCTTTGTCCCCATGTGTTGATGGACCCCACGCTGAGTCACCGCTGGGGGCCCCGAAAAGGGTCGGGGCTACGGGAGGACCCACCTGGTGCAGGGCTGGGGGATCCCCTGGCTGGGGATGGGTAACTCAGGTGTTTGCTGTCCGAGCGCTCCAGTTGGCGCTGCAGGAGGAAACCGCTGACGGCGGCGGTTCGGGTTTGTCGGAGGGATCAAGTCCCTGGCTCCAAAACTCCTGAAGCAGGGCTGCCGGGCCTTTGTTCGCAAGGGCCGCGCTGGGTCTTGGCATGCGTTCGGCTGATGCATGCAAACTCCAAATCTCCTTGCCAACAAACCCAACAAAGCGGGTGAGGCGAATGTGAAAGCTAATGAAATAACTCCCGACTTGGGGTTTCGGGAGACAATGGCCCGGCGGGTCAGCTGACCACGGTTTTCATTGGGGTTTAATCCAGCATTCTCGCTTTGAATCATGCTCTAACTATTTGGTAAATAGTCCGGGCACCGTTCTGCTGCGAGGCGGTATAAATTCCACCCCTCGGCCCCAGCCCTCCACTGGCTCGGGCGGTACTGGTCTCACTGGTAAGGATTCTCTCTTTTTGTCCTCTCCTTTCTGGGTTTGTTTCCACCCCGTCTTGCAGCTCTCACCTGGAGCCACGGACCAGGCATCCCAGGGGCAGTGCTGCCTGAAGCTGGGCACTGAGTCAGTCACAGGATTTTTGACCAGAACCGCCCCAGTTTGTGGCTGTTTGGTGCACAGGGCCCATCCCAGCTCTGCGCTGGGACCCTCAACCCATGGGGAACGGGGCTTCGATCCCCGAGCAGCACAATGGGGACACAGTTGGGCTGGGGCTCAGCGTGGTTCCGCACTGGGTATGGGGTATGGATGTGGGCATGGAGCTGGGGCCACAAGCACAGTGTCCGGTACACCCCAGCAGCCGCTAACCCTGAGCTTCCCCCCGAAGAAGCAGCGCGCCCAGCTGAGCATGGCTTCCGAACACCAGATGCCGGCCTCCAAGCAGCAGCCTGCCAGCTCCAAGGTCAGTCCGTGGGGCCGGGGCTCCCCAAACCCCTCTGGGTGCCACAACGGCAGCTCCAGTGCTGCGGGTGGCCACGCAGCTGCTCTGCCCTGCGGGGTGCCCTCTGTGACCAAGGCACCCCAGGGAGCCGGGGTCAGCTCCCTGTCCCCTGCTGTCCCCGCAGACGTGATGCATGCTCTCCTGCTGCCCCACTGAACCATGAAATCAGTGCTGAGCTGGTGGCTCACAATGGGGTTGATGCTTGAATTTTGGGGTCAATGTGGGCCATGCCCCACTCTCAGGTCTCTGCTCTCCTGCAGATTGCCATCTTCGAGCAGGAGAACTTCCAAGGCCGCTGCCATGAGCTCAGCGGTGCCTGCCCCAACCTGAAGGATGCTGGCGTGGACAAAGTGGGCTCCATCCTCGTGCACTCCGGACCGTACGTCGATGGGGGAGGGGGGTCCTGGGAGAAGGGGACCTGGGTTTCCCTCGGATGGAGGCTGCTCCCCCGTCACGGTGGTGCTCGTTCTGTAGCACAGAGAAGAGGGGGCATGGCGGGGGCTCCTCCCAGCCCCCTCTTGAAGCCCACCCTCTGCTCCCTTCCAGCTGGGTGGGCTACGAGCAGGCAAGCTGCAAGGGTGAGCAGTTTGTGTTTGAGAAGGGGGAGTACCCCCGCTGGGACTCCTGGACCAACAGCCGGAGAAGCGACAGCATCACCTCCCTGAGACCCATCAAAGTGGTGAGAGCACCCCGACAGCCACTACCCACCCGCCAGACCAAGGTCTGCAGCCCGACGGCTTCCCCCGCCTTCCCCCCGCCCTCCCCAGCCCCGCGGGCGGAGGGGCAGCACTCAGGGAGCCCCGGGGGGCGGTCGGGATGGGGAGCGGTGGCGGTGCCCTGAGAGCGGAGGGCGGCTGCTGGGGGGCGCGACGGGAGGGACCCCTTGCCCCAGTTTCCCCACGGCCCCGAGCTTTGCCCCCTGCCCAGCCCTGGGGCCGGCGGTGCTGATCCCCACCTCCGCTCTCCCCGCTGCAGGACAGCCAGGAGCACAAGATCGTGCTGTACGAGAACCCCAGCTTCACCGGCAAGAAGATCGAGATCATCGACGATGATGTGCCCAGCTTCCACGCGCACGGATACCAGGAGAAAGTCTCCTCCGTGAGGGTGCAGAGCGGCACGTGAGTAACGGGGCAAGGGGAGTGGGCAGTGAGCCCATGTGGCACCATGCCGTGGCCATCCCGTGGCCATTGGGCCATGCTGTGGCCATTGAGTCATGCCCCTTGCTTGCCCGCAGGTGGGTGGGCTACCAGTACCCCGGCTACCGAGGCTACCAGTACCTCTTTGAGAAGGGTGACTACAAAGACAGCTCCGAGTTCGGCGCCCAGCACCCCCAGATCCAGTCGGTGCGGCGCATCCGGGACATGCAGTGGCACCAGCGCGGCGCTTACCACCCCTCCAACTGAAGCCCCAGCACCGCCGGGCACAGGGGGCCGAGCGCTGCCCCCACCCGCCGCTGCCCCCACGGCTTCGCCTCCCATCTCCCTCCGTGTGAGTCACACCGCAACCGAATAAAGCTTGGAGTTGCAAAGTCGCTGGTCTGGGCCCTTCCTTCGCGGGCACCCAGTGGCCACGTCCCTGCACGTGGTGCCGTGGGGATGGAGACGCTCACAGCACCGTGGGGTCTGCAGGGTGCATGGCTATGGGGGGGGGTCACCCTGCAGCCAGCACGGCTGTCCTCAGAGCGCCCTTGTGGCTGGGCAGACACCTCAGTGCTTAATAAAGCAGTTATTAAGCACTGTTGATGCTTAACAGCGTTGCTTAATAACTGCTTTGACCCACCATAAACCTTTAATTTAGCATTAACAACACTAAATAATGCTTTAATCATTTGCACTCTGAGTCGAGCGAATGCAGCTGCCAAGCTCCAGCTCCGGTGCAGCGCTGCATGCACGGCTGTGGGGGCTGCACAGCTCCAGCGCTGCTTGGTCCCCCCCTGCAGCATCACCGTGGCTGTGTGTTGCAGTGCACGCATGCAGGGCTGCACTGGGAGCAAGAGGTGCGGGATGCTTGGGTGGGTGGCACTGCTGGGGTGGGTGCATCGCTTGTACCCGAACGTGGGCACCAATGGGGCCGGTGGAGGGACGAGCACTGCAGCCACATGCATGGGGATGCTCCGCTGCGGGTTTGGCACCGACGCAGCCAAATGGGGCACCGGGAGCTGTCAGCCCTACAAGTGGGGCTTTGCACCCCTATGCCCCCCGTCACCGCCAGCTCTGGCACGGCCCCACACCGTGCTGCATTAATCATCCGCCAAATGCCGCTTGGAAATGTCAGCCCCGGCGCGCGTCGTGCTTGGCAGCGCCTCGCTGCGTCGCCTCGGCGGAACCGGCTGCCTGCAGAAATCTGTGCCAAGGGAAAAACATCAGAACGATCCCAGCCCTGAGCGTTTCTGCCAGGAGAAATGGGGGGTTCAGTGAGAGGGGTGACACCGCCTGTGTGCTGCTTCCACCGCCGCGTCTCGGCAGCGGGGTTTGGGCTGTCAGCAGGAAACTGCAGCACTGGGGGGGGGGAACGGCACTGTGAGAATGGGGAGAGGAGAAACAGGGGGTCTCAGGGGAAAGCAACAACAGCAGGAGGGGAAAATGTGAGTGTGTTGGAGGAGGCTCCTCCGTGACCTGACCTGCTGGGGGATTTCCCTCTCGCTGCGCTCAGATGGAGCCTGGGGTGATTCAGGTGCAGCTGAGGTTGGGTTTTCCACTGTTCCCCGCTCTCATGCCCCCCAGGGTGTAAATAACACTGTTGCACACATCCTAGTGCTGCGTGCTGGACCACAGCATGCTGTGAGCGCTGCATTTCTCTGGCCCCGCCGGGATGGAGCCATGGAAGCCAATGGGTCCAGCAGCATGTGGACCTGTCTTCCCCGATGGCTGTCCCTGGGGTTTTGTGGCCAGAGGAGATGCAGCAGCACGGCACAGGCAGGAGCAGGAGCAGGAGAGGCCCCGGCTGGGCGCGTTGCTTCATGGGGGTGGGCTGCACCCCGCCTGCTGCGGGGCTCATGTGGGAGGAGATGTGATTTCCTGGCTGAGCGCAATGCGCTGAGCAAGTGCTTCTGTTATTTTGCACTTGCTCCTGTTCTGACTCACCATTGCTCATCGGTAACCCTGGCCCTGTCACCTGCGTCTGCCAAGGGAAGGCGCATCCCAGCGCATCTCACTACATCCCAACGCATTCCATCACATCCCAACGCATTCCATCACATCCCATTGCATTCCATCACATCCCATCGCACTCCATCACATCCCATCCCCTTGCATCCCATCCCCTTGCATCCCATCCCCTTGCATCCCATCCCATCCCATCCCATCCCATCCCATCCCATCCCATCCCATCCCATCCCATCATCAGCTGATGTGAACAGTAAGTGCAGCCTTTGAAAGGTGATGGCAGTTCCTCTTTGCAGCACCCACCCTCAGCTGCCGTGCAGTTTTGCCACCATGGAAACCCCCCCATGGAGCCCAGCGCTCCTCCAGAGCCGTGTTCAAGCATGTGGCTGTGCAGGATGTGCCGGGCAGGACCATGGCATCGCTGCTCACTTGGATTTTTAACTGAACTGCACTGAGAAGCACGAGGTGGCCTCCATCCCATGCCGGCCCCCAGGTGCCATCGGGGCTGTCCCCGATGGTGTTCCCAGGACCTTGCTGCTCAGTGGCACTGCTGCTGCGCCGGCGGCCACGCAGCTCTCCCTGCCTGTGGGTGGTTCTGCTGCCGTGCCAATAGACTGCAGCTAAAGCTGTTCTCCTGGCTGTCAAACTCAGCTTTTCCTCACCAGGTGAACAGCGGGGGGACGGCACAGCCCGCTCCCACCATCCCTCGGGTGGCCGTGTCTGCATCCTGCTGCTGCTCTGTGCGCTGCCCAGCGTGGTTCTCTTCCTTTGTGCCCTTTAACTCCCGACACCCGTGCAAACGGGGAGAAAAAGGAAGACCGGAGAGCTTCACGGCTTCCTGGGCTTCCTCGGGCAAATGAACCTCCCTCCCATCCAGCTAAAATGCTAATTAAGAAACATCACGTCTTCCAAGGCCAGAAATGGAAACAGCCACATGGAGACATAATGGGATTAACACGTACCAGGGGATTAGAGCAGCGGTGGGGATTTGGCGGCTCCAGCCCCGCGCCCCGTAGCAGTGTTTTTCCCAAAGCTCCGTGACGAGATGCTCAGCGCAGAAACAACTGGTGGATAACACGGAGGGCTGGGGGCACACGGCGGTGGGAACACGCAGCCAGGGGTGGCTGTGCGATGAGCACAGGTGCCTGGAATGGTCCCAGTTGGCACCAGGACATGGGAATGCTGAGCCCAAGTTCAGGGGCTGTGCCCGGGCTCCTCGCTGGGAAAGCGCTGCTCATCCCAAAGCCAGGAGCAGCCCTGCAGAGCCCCCGGGCTGCGTTCTGTCTTCGCTTCCAATAGCTTCACCCAAAGGCATCTGTAAGCAGACAGCATCGCGGCTGCCCCGGCTGCATGGAGACCGCAGCAGCCCGGTGCCAGCACCACTGCTCCAGTCCAGCACGCAGCAGCTGGAGGTGGGGAACTGCAGTGGGAGCCACCATTGTGCAATCTCCGGCTGTAAAAGCCGCGGCGGGGTCTCACTTTCAATGTCAACACGAAAGGCAAAGAAACTATTTTCAGTGATGTCAACTCCTGGGCAGCGGAATTGCCAATTAGGGAACATCTGTTCCCCACAGGCCAAGCGGGCTGAGAGCCGCCGCATGGCAACGTAATGGGATTAAAATGTATCACCGGATTATGGCGGTGCTGCAGAGATCAGCTGCTGGCGGAGTTCGAGGGAGATCAGGGAACAATGAGCAACATTTTTCTGTTTCTCTACCTTCCTCTTCAGGACTGTCCTTTTTATTTCTTAATCTGTCACTGATGTAAGAGAACCGTTCTGAACAGGGAAGCACCACGCAGCCCCATTGCATCCAGTTGGTGCCAGGTTGGGCTCTGGGCGATGTCGGTGCTGCGGGGCCAAGTGTGGGGCTCCTGGGGGCACTGGGTGCACTGGGCGCACTGGGGGCATGCAAGCAGCAAGACCACAGCGGGGAAGGAGGGGATGGCTGCAGCACATGAGGGGCAGCGTCCGCCTGGGCTCCCTCTGAGATTTCCGGGTGATAAGCAATTAAGAGAGAGAGATTTGCAGAAGATTAAGTCCGAAAGCAAAGATCATTATCTGCCCGGACACGGAGCCGTGCTGCAGGGCAAGCAGGGTGCTCTGCGTGTGGTTTACAGGCATGCAGCCCTTCCCTGCTCTACTCAAGCAGAAAGGAGCACCTTGCTTTTAGTGTTTAATTGCAACCGTTTCCAGGTCTCGTTCGCTCTCAGCGCAGTGCGTGGCGATGCCGGCTCGTTTGGAGGGCAACCCAAAGCCTCCTGCAGCAAAGATGCTCTCAGCAGTGCCAGGGCTCGGGGGCTGAGAGGTGCTACAGCCGCGCTCTCAGCACAGGGAGACGCCAAGCGCGTTTTGGCAGAAAGAAAGATGCTCTGAGGTCCGTGCTGGTGCCTTGCTGTTTGTTTGACACGTGCACCCAAGGGTACGGTGGCCACTCCGGAGCTGTGCAATGAAGATAACGCACTGGTGTGCTTTACAAGGGCGCTGAGAGGGCAGGCGAGTTGTCTGGCAGATGGGGATGGGCTGCGTTGCTGCAAAGCCTGTGCTCGGCTCGGTGCAGGCTGCAGCCATCAGCACTGAGCGCCGGCGGCGTTTGCTGCGGGGTTGGGAGGTGCTGGGGTTTGCAGCACCCACACCCGGGGGCTCTCTGGGCACGAAGGCTCCGAGCTGCTCTGCTCCGGTGCCACCGATGCAGAGCAGTTGTCACTGTCATCTCCTCCCAGAGCGGAGAAGGCAGGAATCAGGGCTGCTGAGCACACAGTTCTGCCCAAATTACCTCATTTATTCAGTGCATCAGATGCCGCAGTCTTTCATGGCTCCTCGCAAGGCTGGGATCTGGTGGGATGCGGGGCTATTAATAGGAACCAATCTTTCCCCTTCTCCTCCGGGCTACAGACAGAAGGATTCAGACAAGGGTCCCTTTGATGTGGGGGAAGCACCACCAGCGCCGCTCCGGTCCCTCTGCTGTGCCCACGCTCCCCTGGGGTTTGCCCACGGAGGGCTCAGAGCCGCAGCACCTGGATGGGCACCTCGGGGCACGCCGTGCCAGCTCCCATCCCGCAGAGAGCTTTGTCTGTGCTGAAACAAAGCGATGCAGCCGAGTAGGGAAAGCAGCAGTGTGACAGCAGCACGGTGCGGCTCTCTGAGCTCCGGGGCTGGAGCGAGCCTCCTTTCTCCGCCAGTTTTGGGGTGTGATGGCAGGGCAGGCTGGGGGCATTCCCTTTCGCTTGCCCCCAGCCAGACAGGGGATGGGGACAGGGTGGTGGCAGTGCCATGGAGTTGGCTCCTGCTGCTGTTTGCCTTGCTGCTAGCGTCGGCACGGCGTCGCAGCCGGTTCAGGGACCAGGTGTGGGATATTGGATTCGGGTGAATGATCAGCCAAGGCAGGCAGCGCCAGCTTCAGTGCAAACAGACACGGAGCACGGAGAGTCCGGAAAGGGGACCAAGCGGAGAGCGCTTCGCACGGAACTCACATTTTATCCAAGGGGCATTCTGCAAAGGTTTCCCAGCACGCTGCCTGGGAGCAGGTGGGCTTTTTGTAAGTCACCTTGGCCGAACCGCTTAAATGGGAGGACTTTGTATTCAGCCGTTCTTCAAAATATCCTAATAACGCAGGAATTCCTGCTGCCCCTGACAGCGTATTTACGCTTTGTGGGAAGTAATGTAAAGTGAGCTGCTGCTGGGATTCTGTCCTCATCTGGATGGAGAAGCCGCTCCTGCGCATAGCTGGGAGCTGCACACCATCTGGGTGCAATTCACTGCTTGGGATCTTGTTGCTGAGAGCTTGGGGTGGCTCGTGCTGGGAGCCCGCTGTGCCAGGTGTCAGCACGCAGCGACCCGCAAAAGGAATGGGAACCCTACGAGTGGCCCAGGAGAGCGTTACGGATCCTACGTGGTGTTTTCTCGGCCGTTATTTGCCAACATCGTTGGTGTAGAGTCACAGAATTGTAGGGGTGGGAATCATTAAGGTCAGTAAAGACCTCCAGGATCAACGAGCCCAACCCAGCCCCGCCATGCCCACGGGCTGTGCCCCTCAGTGCCACATCCCCACGTTCCTCAGACCCCCCCAGGGATGGTGACCCCACCATCTTATCCCAACGCTTGACCAATGTTTGGGAGCAGAATTTTTTCCTGGAGGTCATCCGGCCCAATGCCCCCTGCTAACCCTGCCAGCATCGCACAGAGCACAAGGGCCCGCTCCATCGGTGGGTTCCTGTTCGCTCTGCGGTCACGGCGAGGGCTCGCCCATGGAGCACAGAGCTGCCCCGCAACGCGCTGCGATGTTCGGGGCCGTCACGTTCGGCAGCGCGGCGGCTCGCAGCAAAGCTCTAATCAGATCATTAGCTTTCAGAAAGCTGTAGGAAGGAGGAGTGGCGGCGCTTGAAAGGAGCTCACAACAAGCTGAGTTGGAACCTTCAGACTTGTCATTGACTTCGCCTTTCATTCAGCCAATTATTTGTGACATATTTGAAGAAATTCAGAAAAGAGAGGAGCGAAAATCTGCATATGTGCCGGCTGCCACGCAGACAGCGCCGAGCACCGCGCGGGGCTGCACGTGGGGATGGGGACGGGGATGGGCACGGGCGGTGCGGCCGCGCTCGGTGCTTGGGAGCCGCAGGGTTCACAGAACCGCGCGACCTAAATTAGGTTTGGAGGAGACCACCGGGAACACGAGTCCGGCCCGGCGGCGTGTCAACTCAGCCCCCCCATCCCCCCCCCTCCCTTTTCCCGCTCCGCAGATCCAGGTCCGCGTTTTCGCC